>NC_045430.1:105296376-105603281 GCF_902635505.1 Sarcophilus harrisii
ATACTAGGTCAGGGATCAGCAAATTTATTATCTTCTGGGCCTAACAACAAGAACAAAGCAGTATCTACAAGTGCTACTAACAAACTTTAAGGCACAGGTAAGAAAACTAAAAAAAAAAAAAAAAAAAAAAGGATGGTGCAGAAAAGGGAAAAAAAGAGAAATAATTAGTGGGAGATGGGGAAGGAAAGTCAGAAAGTAAGAAAGGGGGAGAAAAAGAAAGAAGAAAGAAGTACATACAGAAGAAATTTGCTATTCACAGTTGTCTCAGGTGACACTCAGTAGGTTGCTTGTCCTTGAATTAGATCATAATGGTTACTTAGATAAGTATGTTAAAATTTCCATTCTTAATCAACTTCACAAGAATTAATGATTCCTGACATGCTCAAGACTTCAAAGTCATCAGCCTAGGCTCAAGAGAAATAATGCAGAAGTACAAAAATTAATTCAACAATCATTTTCATTAGCATTTTATTAAGTTTCATACAAATTTGGTTTTGCATGAGAAATTCTTGGTGTAGCTATTTCTAAGTATATGTTGGTTTCCTTTACCTTCTATGTCTGAAAACAAAAAGAAGAGTAAGTCATAGAAAATATATTTTGTGATATTAGTCAAGTATGAATGAGGCCAATAAGGATTTACTAAGCTAATAAAAATTTTTCTGCTAACTCATGTGTTTTCTAAGATCTTGCATACTGTTACCAAAATATGTAAATTCAATGAAGCATGACAGAATGTGGATTTGAAGCTAACCCTGGAGTGTATCAAAAGCATCACTTGAAGAAAATCAGGCAAAGCAAAGCTGTCTGCTAAGACAGTCCAAAATTTCAAGCATTGGTAAATGTCATTTGTTTTCATCTGAAGGTTCCAGTCTCTCAAGTACTCCATGTCTCTAATCTTAATTCAGTCACTCCAAGGCTCAGAATCTTTCCCCCTGTGCCCACTCAGAATCCTAATGAGTTCTCTGTTTTAGTCCTTCCCTAAGTCTTTTCTATTATTACTGCTAGGTCTGTCCATATATACATACATACACACACACACACACACACACACACATATATATATATATATATATATATATATATATATATATATATATATATATATATTCTTATCAATTCAGCTTGTTTTCACAGTGTTTGGGGATAAATATTCTGCGCTGCCCCAAACCTGCCCTATTAGAGGGATGACATTAGTTAGACTTTGTCTTTTCCACACCTTAGTCCATTAGGAGATTACTCATTGTTTTATTCTGCAACATATAAAAGGGTCTCCAATATTGTTATCAAATGGTATCTTGTATAGCACAGGGTTCATGAAGAAGTTGGAGTAATTTGTGCTAAAATCATAATAACAAACTTTTAAGAGAGGTCAAAGAAATCATCTAATCTAATGAGTATTTTACAGAACACTAGGCCCATAGAGGTTGAGAAATGGCTTCTCCAAGATCTTATTAGTGTCAGATTCAGAGCTATAACTCAATTCTTAAAATCATACTACATGAACTTGAAGAGAGAAAAGGGGCCTTAAAAAGAATTTAATTCAACCCTTTAAGACTTTTCTGATGTTGAGCTACGATTGTGGAGAAGGGATCCAAGGAGCTATTTTCTAGGAATAAGTTTTTCTAATACTTCCTCTTACGTTCTTTAAAAGCAAACAAGTTAGATCAGTTTCCGCTCCTTGCTCTAATATTCTATCTTCACAACACATGACTTTTCATAGAAGGAATTGTAAGAACAAGTACAGAAGATGCACATGGGGGAGATAAGTGTTCAATTTAGAATCCACAAGATCTGAATTCAATTCTCATCTCAAACACTTATGGATGTATAACCCTGAGCAAGTCATAAGCTGTTTCCACCTCAGTTTGCTAATGTATAAAATGAGAATGATTAAAAAAAAAAAACTACCTCACAAGATTGTGTAAGGATCAAATAAGATAACATGTAAAGTGCTCTAAAAAACCTTAAAACACTATATAAATACTAATGAGTTATTATATTAAAATCTTCAGAACTTCACATGCAAGTCAATTTTTTGAGTTTCTGCTGTGTCAGTAAATCAATCAATAAATATGTATCACATGGTTACTATGTGCCAGACACTGTTTTAAGCTTTGGAGATACAAAGAAAAAGGCAATCCCTTTCCTCAAGGAGCCCATAATCTAATGGGAAAGAAAACATGCAAATAGCCAAGAATAAAAGCTAGAGATAGGACAAATTACAAACAATGAATAGAGGAAAGACACTAGAATTAAGGGAAATCAAGAAAGACTTCCTGAAGAAGGTACTTACTATGCATGGCACATAGTAAGTGCTTAATAAATGTAAGTGGGTTTTTGCTCATTTCTCACTCTTCAATTGCACTAAAAAAAAAGTTCATTTGCAAACATTGTTCCATTGTTTATTTGTTCCAATGTCTAAAAGCTGGTTAAGTTTCTCCAGCCACTCCATAAAAGTATATTCAAACTTGAATGTAACTAGAATATAATCTGAAAACTGGTGAAGAACTTTTGGTGTAGAAGAGCCAAATGCCTACAGGACTCTTTTCTGCAATATTTTTAACAGACACACATCTAGTCTCTCATATAATATTTCCAATGATGGGAGCTCATCTTAAAAGCCAATCTATATAATTTTTGTAGCTCCAATATTACAAATTTCTTTCTCGTATTGATTTGAGAATAACTACCTATATTTTCTGCCCAGAAATCATAGTTATGCTGTGTGGAACTCACCAAAATGAGTCTAGAATAGGAGATTAGCCAATCGAAGCCTCATCTCTGTATAAGTAAAAGTCCTTTTAAATATTGGAAGCCATGCTTTTGATGCTCTCTAATGAATTCTTTTCAATTCCAAAGTAAGCAATCTCATTTCCTGTGTTACTCTTAAGGCCTTTCACCATTCTACTTACACTTTTCTGGCTCAGCTGGTTAACATCTATCTTAAAGTATTCCACACAGAACTGAATATAGTACATTGGATTTGATTTAACAAGCACGGAGCATAATGTTTACTTGTTCTGGACCTTATATTTATATAGTCCAAGATCACATCAGCTTATCTGGATTCTATGTTATGCTCCTGATTCATGAAATGAACTTACAATTTATTAAAGGTCCTAAGTCCTAAGGAAATATAGTTTCTTCTGTATTTGTATAATTACTTTTAAAAAATCTAAAGAGATGATTTTATATTTATCATGATTATATTTCATTTTGCTAGATTCAGCTCATTATTCCAGACTTTGGGGGTCTTTTTAGATCCTAAGACTATTTATTATCCATCTCATATTTATATCTTTCACAAATCTGTTACACACATCATCAATATCTTCATCCATATCATTGATAAAAATATTGAATAAAATAATATTGATGGCAGAGTTCCGTGGTATATCACTAGAGATCTCTATCCATCAAGACTCTGGTTAGACATTCAAAAAGTTTGACAAGTCACAATCAGTGCTCTAGGTAAATTTTTAAGATCATAAATTTCAAAGAAATTGGTAAAGGAATTCTTCACCAAGAATCCCTTCTATTGATGAAATCATATGTCTAATCCCAATCTCTATCTCTATGCCTAATTTTTTCCATCTTGTCAAAGATGACATCATTTAACACTGTCAAATGGAACTGTTGCCCCCACAATCTAATAACTTTGTTCTTACATTTGGTTATTTCAGTCATGGCTGACTCTATGATCCTGATTAGGGATTTATTGGCAAAGATACAGGAGTGGTTTACCTATCCTTTTCCAGCACTTTTTACAAGTGAAAAACTTAAGCAAACAGGGTTAATGAATGTCTGAGGTCAAATTTGAATTTAGGAAGACTCATTTTCCTGACTCTAAGCCTGGTATTTTACCCTCTGTGGCACCCAACTGCTCCTATAACTATAAAAAGAGGAAATGTTGATTATTTGATGTGACTTGATACAGAGCAGATATTCTTAAGTTAGGATTAATAAATAGATAGATTACAGGGTGTCCATGAACTTAAAAAAGAAAAATAAATTATATCTTTATTTTCACTATCCTATAACTGAATTTAGTATTTCTTTCTATTATAAATGTAGGGAACAAACATTATTCTGAAAAAGAGTCCATAGGTATTACGACACTGTCAAAGGAGTCCAAAGACACAAAGAAGATTAATCATCACTTATGTAGCAAGATAAGGTTCAGGATTACTCTAGAGATATCTGCTGGGTAACCATGTTTTATATTACCCTCTCCTCTTGGCACTAAATTTGCACTAATTAAGCACCCCAGGAAGCTTTCTAGAGTGGCCTGAATGAAAAATATGTGAATAACCTTAATAATAACTACAGCTACTTCTGGGCAGCTGGAATAGTAATGTAAACCTACACAAGATCCTCATTGGGAAACCTCCAGTGGCTTCTCAGACAAGATGAAATTCACTTTCTGCAATCCATCCCATCAGTGTCCAGGCCATTATGGATTTCTATAGGTCTGAAAGAAAGACCAAAACAACTATTCATCAGGCAGCTGCTTGACAGAGTGCCATGAATTTCTCCTTCCTATAAGTATCCTGGATTTAGTTTTATATCCTTGTTTAAATAAACCTAAGCATTAGCCAACCAAAGCCTTTTGTCTCCATTATTTCAGTATTCTGGAAACAGCCAAGCATACTTGTTCTCAGTGAATACAGGTTGATACCAAATGATTACCCCACTTCTCTTTCAAAGAGTTTACAAGTCATCTATCTAATGATCTATTTTAAAATGTTGCGAGGGATTTGACATAAACCTAAAAGCTCTATAGTTCCAGAAATAAACCAAAAAGGGTTGGACTAGCTGGTATGCTGGGTTCCTTCTAACTCTAGGTCTATGATTCTATAACAGAAAAGAAGAAAGAGAAATTCAGGAAGTATATGGAGATCAGCTACAAAGTGATATGGAGTGGGTGGATCACGTTAGTTCAGTGTCTTCAGATTCCTAAATTACAAAAAAAAAAAAAAAAAGCAATGTGCCACAGTGGTTAGCCAAGAAAGTACCAAAAATAAGACAGGAGACTGTGAAACCTGTTTCAAGTATGGAAAGCACAAGACCACAGAGAATGTGTCATGTTTGTATCATATAGCAACCAAGTATAGGAGAAAGAAAAAGACCTAGAGAAAGGAATTTTTTTGCTCTAATTTATCAGCAAGAGTGAAGTGTTTTCTGAAAGAATGAAAGAAGCATTTAAAGGAGAAATACAACAAATAGATGTAAAGAAGCATACAATAATAGTCAGTTTTTTTCTTGTGGTTAAAATCATTTACTTGGTCAATAAACATATTTATTAAGCACTTAAAATGTGTCAGACATTGTGCTAAATGCAGAGAATACAAAAAGAGACAAAAAAAAAAGTCCCTGCTCTCAAGGAGCTAATAGATAACAACTATGTATGAATAGGCTATATATAGGATAAATGGGAAATAATTTTAAAAGAGTAGGTAACTAAGAGGTTAGGCAAAGCTTCCCGTAGAAAATGAGATTTTAGTTGGGACTTTTAAAAAGCCAGGGCAGCCGGTAGGTAGAAATGAGGAGGGATAACATTCTAAGAATGAAGAGCAGCCAGTGGTAAGACATAACACTAAGAGATGGAGGGCCATATTCATGAGATTGGCAGGAAGCCAGTGCCTCTGGATCAAATAAAACATGGAAGAGAGAAGACTGGAAAAGTTTTTTTTTTTTTTTAAGCTAGATTATAAAGCATCTTGAACACCGAGGATTATATATTTTATCCTGGAGTCAATGGGAGGCCAATGGAGTTTTTTGAGAAGGATTAGGATGCATTGAGAGTAGTGTGATTGGATCTGTACTTTAAGAAAATCGTGTTGGCAATGGAATGGAGAAGGTACTTAAGTGATGAGAAATTTGAGATAGGTACCACCAGGAAGCTATTGCAATAGCTTAGGCATGAGATGATAAGACTTTATACCAAGATGATGGCAGCGTCAAAAGGCACATTAAAAAGATGTTGAAAAGGTGAAATCCATGGACCTAGGCTGCCTAGATTGCAAGACTGAAAAAAACAATTAAATAGTTAAATAAAAATTTACAGATATTCTAAAAACTGTGTGATGTTTTAGTCTACTTTAATATCTTTTCCCCCAAAGTACCATCAGGACTATAGTAAAGGAAGTGCTACAAAGAATGTTAGGACTTTTGTAATTTACTTTATTTCATATATTGTGAAGGGAAAAAATGCATCACCTAGTAGACAGCTTATAGTTGATGAGCCTCTCTATTTAGATAGGCTTGTCCTCAGAAAGTAGACATAGCTTTCTATCACAATTATTATTTCCTCAAGGAGTAAAGGGGAATGAGGAGAAAGCAAGAAAAACTCCCCATCCTTTCTAAAATGTGTATAAATAGAAATATATACATAGCTGGCATAAAAATTAATTATTAAAAAAAAAGAACCAAGAAGAAATTCAGGTAGAATATTGGTCCTGAACCATATTTAAGATAACATTTTTATGGACACAGAGACATAAAAGTACAGTTGAAGTTGATACAAACTGATTGTGGAGCAATAGAAAAGAGGGAAAAGAAGAGAGAGAAAGAGAGACACAGAGAGAGAGACAGAGAGAGAGAGAGAGAGAGAGAGAGAGAGAGAGAGAGAGAGAGAGAGAGAGAGAGAGAGAGAGAATGACTTTTCTTCCTCTGTACTAAGACAACTCTAGGCACATGTACTTACATTGACATTTGGAGGAAAAAAGGGAATGGGGTGGAGGACATGAGGGAGCGAGAAACAGAAACAGATAGGGGTAAAGACAGACAGATAGACAGACATAGGGGGAGGTAGGGAGAGAGAGAGAGAGAGAGAGAGAGAGAGAGAGAGAGAGAGAGAGAGAGAGGATATATCATATGAAAAAAAGACAGCAGGAATATGGGAATATGTCCTAATTTGGAGAAACAGGCCACATTGCCATGGCAACTCTGAATCTCCCTAAAACAGCCAGACAAGTCTTGAAGCACAGTGTTAAGTAGTTCAACTATGAAAAAGAATAAAGAAAAGGTATAGGGGGCTTATCACAGGAGAAAGGGGAAGAGGCCAGAAGCTGTGGGCCAAAGAATGTAAGAAATAAACCACACTTTCTCAAAGAACAATATTAAAAAGGGAAATGTCTCTGAGTTTTTAAGCTACATTTTCCCTCTCTGATAGGCAAACTGTATTTTCATTTAATTAATCTAGATCTTAGAAAGTCTCTTCTAAGGTATATGTGCATAAATCCAAAGAGATGGCAAGGACTCCTTTATTTATAAAATCACTGCCTGATCTATAAAATCAGGACACTAAAATTTCAAGCTGTGACATATGTTTAGAAAGATGAAGCAAATGGAAAAAGAAATTGAAGGAGCTGTTTACTGAACTCCTTGAACATTTTTAATTTGAATGAGTTTTTGAAATATTCTCTTTCCCTGGAAATTAATTATTCAAGCTGTACATTTAAATCTCAACATTTATCATCTTGTGAATTATTTTCAACTACATTTAACTTCGATATTTTTCATCGTTCTTTTTCCCTTAATATGCATCTTTTCATACTTTCATCTGAGCTTTCTTATTTATTTCTTTTTCCTCTCTTCCTCTATTAGTGCCATAAGGCCATACTGGCAAAGATTAGTAAATGAGGCACATGTGGATTAAGCAAGAAAAGAAATAACTAGAAATGAATGGGTTAATAGCCTACAAGTACAAACTGAATATATCTGAAATGCAGAGTGTCATGAGCATCTAGGCAATCAGATGAGTGCAAAGGATCATAAGGAAGGAGATAATTCATTTCTTTCTTTCTTTCTTTCTCTTTTGTTTCTTTCCTTTTGTAAAACAAAATAAATTAATTGTTTAACTATATAAATTAAAAGCCACCTTTTCCCCTCTTCTTTTATCAGGTTATATCAAGTAATTTTTAAAAATTTATTTTAACCATTCTTATTTATTTTGAGAGTAAAACAAAAATTTTAAATCTATGGCAACACTCTAAACTGAATCTACTTAATATGTATATTCCTCTGCCTAGGACAACTATTCCCAGAATATAATTCTCCACTAGTCTTCCTCTAGGGATAAAAATTCTCAATTTTAGAAGTATATCTTAGACCATGAGTGACCCTTTCTTCCTCTTTCCTTTCTTCTCACTCTAAAAACGTAGACTCTACAGCTGAAATTACTTTAGAATCATATTCTCTGTTCACACATCTTCATTTAAGTAAAATGCCACTTCGGGTCGATTAATTTGCCCAAAGTCACCCATAGCAGAATACAGTTTGAATTCAGATCTTCTAACTCCAAATCCAGATCTCTTTGCTCTTTATAAGGCTCTTCTTTCAGATAACTGCTTCTTATCACATGTATAAAGAAATCTGATACCTACCAAAACACATAACTATGATTTCCTTATTTTTTCCCCCTATTTTTTCCTTGAAGAATCATCAAATGAATCCCAATGGGATTCAAAGAGCTGAAAAGAGACAAAAGGAGAAAATATACTATTATTTCTACATAGTGAACAAGTACTACTAGCAGGATAGAAGAAGGAAGGGAATGGAAGGTACGCAAGAAAAAAAAGGCAAAACATAGAGAAATGTAAGTATTTAATATGTCATTGTTTTAATATTTTACTTGGAAATTGAGATATTTATATAGCCATTCTACCTGTCAACTCTACTACCACTGGGCTTCTCTGAATCTCTGAGTGCATACTCTTTCCAAGGGACCATTCCAGTTAACATAGCTCAAATGTTTTGACAATATTTATGTGTAAGATATAAGCAATCCTGGAACAATCCAAATCCAAGAACATCCTCAGGTATAGCTCCTCAGGACACCTATGTTATCAACATTACTGATCCTGAGATTCGATCTCCACACTACATGGTTCTTCCCTCATACAAGTTCATTTTTGTTTCTCAGGTAAATTACAGTGAGTAGAATAATGAACTTGCACTATATTTATTCACTTTGTTATGAAGAAATATCTAATGACAGCCAAATCAAGTTGCAAAGGAGGGGCCATTCTTCATTCAAATGTCTCACCTTTTTATTTCTATCCTATTTTCTCATATTGATGTCATGGGAATGGTCAAGTAACAAAAAAAAGTCCTTGGAGTCTAGAAAGTATCAGTCATGGGAGGGGGGAATCCTCAATTCACCTTCGCAAGAAATATTGACATATACCTGCATTGTCACTACTAAATGAGATCTCTGCTTGATGGGGAGTCACCTGAGAAGCAAATGTCTTAAAAGGTAGAATATCTTAATTCTGAGTGAATGGGTCAGTGAATGTAGAAAGGATCTGATCAGACAGCAATCAGTGGAGAAGGAAGAAAGAAGAGCCACGAGGGTGAATCTGTAATAGTTTGCCTGACCCCCCCCCCATGAAGCAGGAAGACCTTAAAATCAACAAGGTGAATGTTGTAACCAAGAGACTATACCAAATCCCCAAGCTGGCTACTATAACCAGGCTGAGAGTATTAGATTAGAAAATTAGAGTTGTGAGGTTCCTTAGAAACATCTAGTACAACCTCCTTGTTTTATAACTAAAAATCTGTTGCCCAGAGAGGTGAGGGACTTCTTTAGAGAAACATAGCCTAGTTAGTGTCTGAGTCAGAGTTTGAAATCAAGTCTACCTGACTCCGAGTCCAGCACTCTTTCCAAAATGCCATATTTACTCATTCTTTTCCATCAACAGAGGCGAGCTAGTTTCCTCATTTCTTCATGGGTTTTCTGGGGAGATGCTACTATTTGTTGAGGAAAATAATCTCATTGATTGACTTTCCATTGTAATTCACCTTGTTGTTTGATCCCAATTAAATACAGCAGTTATTAATAGTGTGTACTTGAAAATGGAGGCTTGAGCCATATTTATATAATCATGATTTTCCAAAACATTCTTTCACAGCGAGGTTCTGTATTTGATGGGTTCTCGTGCTACACCTAGATCTCTTGCCAACTTTGTTGTTTAATATTTTTTAATTATTTTAACCAATTAAATACTGATGTTATAAAGATTCAGAGAAGCAGGAGATAATTCCTCCTCAAGGTTCACTTCAGTGATACTTAATACAAAAAGAATAAAAGGTTGAAAAGAAGGGAAGGCAATCCCAGATAATCTAGTCAAGATTCAGTGGTTGCTAGGTAGAGGTAGCTGCCAACTTGCTCCTGGCATCCTGATAGTGTAAGACAGCATTCGAATAGTCTCTTTTCACCCCTAAATGTTATTCCAAGCACACTTATGCACATTTGCTCTGATTCCCTGGCATGTTCACAAGCAAGGTCCCCAGGAGCCCTGTCATCTTCTCCAATCTTTTAGTATAACTCCCAGCATCTTAACTGCTCACTCTCAGTATTTTCACCTGTATTCACACAATCTCAGAGCAAATGTTATCACCTGAGTCTCTTCCATTTTTATCACTTGCTATTAACATTGAAGTTAACTACACCAGAACAGCAAAGAATTCTGCACAGAAAGATGTGAGACTACATATGGAAGAAAGACGGAAGCTTTGCAGGTTAGCTAGGTGGAGTTAATGTTTATCATTTACAAGTAATTGAATTCTTGCACACGCATTTAAATGTTTCTTTTCTTTTAAGTAATAGAAATATATTGGTGTTGATAAGTGGGCAACTGAAAGAATATAAGGAAAATATAAAGCTACATCTAATTTACTTATGCAAAATGACTCCCATATATCAAAGCCTTATTGAGATGGGAAGGTAATACTACTTCTCAAAGGCTAGGCCAGTAGAACACATTCTCTGACTGCTCCTTCTTCAAGCTAGAAAAATGTGCATATGTCTATTGATGGAGGAGCTTAAGGATAAGCCTAGCTAAGTTTGAAGAAACTCATCCCCTGAATGGCTACAGCATAATTAATATTTTGAATGGAGAAATTCTTGTACAAAGGCTGCAATGTACATCAAAGAAGGAAAGTGACCATACTGACAAAACTACAGATCCTTAAAGTACAGGGTACATGAATTATGTTTTGAAATCTTTCTTAAATGCCCACTAATGTAGCCACGCAAACATCTACTACAGTATTTAGGAATAGGAAGGATATCTTTTTTATCAGTTTTTGCAACCATGGAACATAGTACAATGGTTACATATAAGTGCTTAATAATTGTTTATTGAATTGAATAACAGATCATAGACTCTTAGACAGAGACTTAAAGGGAAAGGACAGAGAACAGGATCTACTTCACTATTTTCAGTTCACAGATGAAGACATGAACATGAAGTCCTTGAGACATAATTGTTTGCACAGTTATTTAGGCAATAAGTAAACCAAACCAACCAGAAAGCAGGTTCTCTTAGTCTAAATCCAAGATTCTTTCTCACATGAGAGACCACAAGGTCTCTCAGCAAAAACCTTTGTTTATCAATTCCTCTCTGACCAGAACAGTTTTTTTTAATATTTAGAAAATATAATTTTATGCTGAGGCTACAGAGAAAATTAACAAGATGTTAAAATAAATAAAATGTATACTGAATGCAATTTGAATTATCATCTATCTAAGAACAATTCTCTGCTTTTAGTTAATAATAGTCAGGTCAAAGATTTGAATTTGCTAAGTGAACCTTCAATAAATATAATGTCATCTCTACAAAGTAAGTATGTGGTATGTACACATATACATATGAATGCACTTGTATGTATATGTAACAAATTAGAAAGAGATCCTCCATTTGTAGCAGACTCTTCTGGAGTTTACCATATACATTTGTTGCATGTAACCTGCTATTTGACTCATTTTTGAATTTAATTTCAAAATCCCTAATTGTCAATTTATTGAATATAATTTGCTTAATATGCTGTAGAAATCGCTTTCCCCATATGCAATAGTTCACATTTCTCTACCTATCAAAACTTCCAATTTCCTAGGAATAGCACAACATCAAATCTATTGGCTATATAATTTATTCACATTGAGATCAATAATGACCCAACTATATCAATAACAATTTGCAATAGTCAGTGCAAGAGAGATCACAAATAAGAATCATTTTTAACCATTACTGTTACTGCAAATGACTTCTGATTTCTGAATCCACTATTCCACCATTCTGTTCACTAATGATACCAAATAAAGTTTCTTCTCAATAATTTATTTCATCCTCTTCTCAAAATAAAGGCTAAAAAGTTCCATCAAGAAAAAAAGCCCTTTCCTACCTTTTTTCCCTTCTGTCTACTCCTTTTCAACAAGAAAATAATCTTTATTATTTTCTTCAGAGCTGTCACTCTGAAACTCTCTCCAGACTAGTTCTTTATAAAATATCCTTTATAATGTTTCTTGAAAGAACCCTAATTAAAAGAATTGTAACAAATGTGAGAGGCTCACTGTCATGGAGCCAGACTAGCAACCTTTCCCTGTGTAGGCTGTAGAATATCCTAATGGATTGGGATAATTTCTCTCTTCTCTATTGCCATTAGTTGAATCCCTGACTGGCTGTGTTTCCTCCCACTGGTAGGTGCCTCTAAGTAGCTCTCAACTACTAAGTTAACCATTTAACATCAATTAGCTTTTACAAAGGGATATTTTCATTGAAGATACATCAGAACTAATTTCAAGCATTTCTCTTGGGGACATACTTTTGCTCCTGGAAGAATAGGCTCAACTTAGGAAGCACCAGTCCTTCAAGTTTGAGTCCAAAGATAGCATCTCTGCTAGATGAGTACTTGTCTCAGTTGGACTACAATCTTGAAGGTGACTCTGTTTACTCCCCAGAATATTAATTCTATACTAGCTGCAATATGGAATATAGCCTGGACTTCAATTTCTAGATTTCTATGACTCACTCTTCTGACCTTTAGAAACTCACATGCAAACATCAAGAATAGAGGAATACTCCTCAGGTCCAAATAGTCTCAGAAGGTAGATGCCCTAATGTCTCTCCCTTCACACATAGTCTTATCAGACTCTAAAGCAGTGGTTCTCAAAGTATGGTCTAGAGAATCCTGGGGATCTCTGAAATCCTTTTAGAGGGTCTACAAATTCAAAAATAGTTTTTATTTCCAACATGGTAAATGTCTATAAATATAATCCAGATAAACAAAAAACGCTTTGGAGAGATCCTCAATAATTTTTAATAGGATAAAGATACTGAAAACAAAAGTTTGAGAACCACTGCTCTAAAGACTCAAATTATCAGGAATAGAAAAGACTGCAGTACTAAGCTAAGAGAGATAAATAAAGGCAGTGAACAAAGGCTCTTTTAATGCTTCCATCAGAAAGTCTCACATTCACCAAGTTGTTGGGAAAATGGAACCAGTTTCATAATGTCTTCAAATATCCCAATCTGTTCAAGGTACTTGCCTTATAATGACTTAAAACTTATAGTTTAACTCCCCCATTAAAAAAATTATCAGCTTCTCTACATATAGATTATGTCCTCTGAAACACCCTGCATGTATCAGACCCCAAATACACAGTAAAAATTGCCTCATCTTCTTTCTCTTTTCATAGTTTCTCTCAATATATTTCCATTAACTCTTTCTACTCATTATATCAAAAACAGCTACACTCTACTTCCAAGTTCAAAACATTCCAGTTAGCTCTTAAAGCTATACAAACAGCAAATATATCCTTTACAAGAGGGGCTTTTAAAATAATACTTAGATATACTTTTAATATTTAAATTCTTTCTTTCTTTAGGATACATGGATTTTTTTCTCTATAAACTAGCCAGTGGAAGAGTAATCCTCTAATTATCATCCAGATTATTCATGATTTATGTTGGGAAAACTTTAAAATATTATAACGAAACTCTTAACACACTGCTCTGATTTTCTATAACCATTGTAACATGCTACCACTAGAGAAGAGCTTTGTTCTGTCTGCCTTATTTAATAAGAAACAATCAATTTTGTAAGTTTGGAAAAGATAGCTAGATGGTACAGTGGACAGAGTGCCAGACCTGGAGTCAGATTTGTCTTCCTGAATCTGGCCTCAGACACTTAGTAGCTGTCTGATTCTGGGCAAATCATGTATCTGCTTGCCTCAGTTTCCTCATTTGTAAAATGAACTGGAAAAGGAAATAGCAAACCACTCCAGTATCTTTGCCAAGAAAATCCCAAATGGGTTCACAAAGAGTCAGATCTAATTGATACAACCAACAACAACAACATAAGGACAATGAAATATTTAGATAGAATGAGGCTGGAAATGAAGGAGGAGAAGTTTTTGGAATAGGAAAAAGATTTCTACAGTTTATACACAAGACTTGTTCTACTCATAGCTGGTTAATCTATGAGGCTAGAATCTTCAGTTGCAATGAAATGGATTTTAGCTCAATGTAAAGAATATTGTTTTCTGAAAATGGAATGGGATATCTAAGATGGTGGTGAGTTTCCTGTCAATGGAGGTCATCAAAAAGAGACTGGATTAACTCTTGTCAGAGATGTTGGGATGGAGATTCAAATATTATTCGACTAAATGGTCTAGGAATTACCTTCTAACTGTGAGATCCTGAATCAAGAGGCTATAAAAGTTGAGAATAATGTGAACATTAATTTACTGTTTTTATAATCTTTCTTCTGTGAACAGAGTCATAATGGTTTTTTTTTTAAAGAATTTTGCTACTGCTGCTACTACTGCTGCCGATAATGCTAATGGAGATTTTCTTGTTGTTGTTGAACAATGACAATATTGCACTAGCAAGTTAAATTTGTGATCCACTCTGACTCCATGTCATTTTCAATCATAATCAAATATAATTAAATAGTCCCAAATTTCTATAAAATTTATCTTTTCTGGGCTACTTCATTTATCTTAAATGAATTTTGTTTTATTGGCTTCTAACATTTTCTCCCATTAATCAATAATTTGATCCTGTTTGTTGTCATTTCCAAAAGTAAAAGAAATACTCTTGGTTCCACATGTAAATTTGGAATAACCCACTTTACCTGTTTATTATGATTTTTGTAGGGAAAGTGCTTTAGAAACAATGAAAATTATGACTATTATTGCTGAAAATTGGCACGCACAATTTTGATGCATGTATGATTTTATATTTTATATGTAAGGAAACAGCATCAACATAAACATTGTCTATAAAAAAGCTCCTTAGAAAATCGTATCTAGGAATGTCCAGGAGTAACTGGCTTCTTTGTTTTCTTTGCCTTGCATAGAGTATACACTTAATAAATGCTTGTTGGATTAGGCTGAAAATAAAAAAAAATGCTATAAATATTTTAAATGCCTCTTAGTAGTTTACAAAATCTTTTTATATCATATTAATTTGCATATTGCTTAGTAAGCATTTAAAAATCTTTCATGATGATTATTCCTAATTAGAATTAAAGTTCCCAAAGACCAGGGACCATATTTTTTCCTGGTTTAAATTTTTCTTTTATAAAACAACTTACCTATTCAGTGGATATGTTCACTTGGCATACAAAGGGAACTCAATGTTGCTATCTTACTGAAACCTACATTTCTCTCAGCAACCAGAATATGGATATATAGAAAATATATACAACTATACTTTGGGAATATTTTCCAGGCTAACCAGAAGGAAAGTAAAGGAAGCTTTCCTTCTGCAGTATCTCTTTGTATACATCCTCCCAAACACCTCATTCAGACCAATCTCTTTCCCAGGCAGAAAGAAAGAACCTTTGATCCAAGTCTCTTATTATTCATACGTTACCCTTCTAAAAGTTAAGTCTAGGGGTTTTTTCCCCTTATTATTTTTAGTGTATCAAAACACGACAAGAATAAAAAGCTTTACTATATCCAAAATGGAATACGTTTATCATTTCTTCTCTGCCAAGATCATAAGATCTTTTATTAAAAGAGATTATATTATACAACCTTTCTTAGTTCCCTTTAATGCTATTGCTCTGAGATTACATCGAAATTATCCTATGTGTATCTTGTTTGTACATAGTTGTTCCTGAGATTCTAGAAGGCAATGAAGTGACTAGTTTTTCTTTCTTTTCTTTGTAATCTCAGCACTTAGCACAGTGTCTGACACACATTAAGTTCTTACGAAATACTTCTTGATTTAACTTGACTATGGCAAAACCACATTATAATCCAACTTCAGACAGAAATAAGCATATGAGTATGTCCCACAACAAGCAGCTAATGAAGGAAGGAGTGAATAGAGTGCTACTATGGAGTCAGGAGGAATCTGAATTCAAGTTTGACTTCAGATATTTATTAGCTGTGTGACCCTGGGCAATTCATTTAACCTGTTTGACTTGAGTTTCTTTAACTGTAAACTGGGAATGTTGATGGCCCTTATTTTGCAGAAGTTTTATGAGAATCAAATAAGATAATTGCTAAAATGTTTAGCACAGTGCCTAGCATATAGTAAGCACTAAATAAATGCTAATTTCTTTCCCTTCCCAACACACCAACCTCTTAATCATCACTTGAGTCAGCAATCTCAATTCTGTGACTCTTAGGAGTGATAACTCTACTTGAAATAATTGCTAACAAGAATCTTTTCAAGAATCTGACCATGGTTTGCTATAATAATCAGAATCATAATAATAAACTACAGGTTTTAAGTAAGAGGGCTACCACAGGTTTGTACCTAAGAATTAGCATCATTAGCAATGACAGGATGACTTGTCAAAAAGCCTGTGATTCCAGCTCTTTGTTCCCTCAAATAGAGCATCAAAATGTTCTATCTCAGATAGAAAACTGCAAATGGAAGGGATTGAGGGGGAAAAAAGTTCTCATTTTAAACCAATTACCCACTAGCAGTTCAATTAAATCACAACCAGATCCAATTCACAATAGCCATCCTTCCCCTTTTCCACCCACCCCCAAAGCAAAAGATCAATGGACTCCCTCAGAACTTCGGGATATACACCTATACTCCACTGGGTCATTGGCAGCCACCCCTAGCAGAGGCCAGAGCAAATAAACTGTACAACAGTGGGAATGAAGAACAAAGCCATAGCCCTTGTAGGGACAGGTTTCCTTGGAAGATGAAACACTTTAAGGTCTTGTTCTCAGATAATAGTAATAAGTACATTGCTCTGAAGAAGCCCTTAGCAAACCAAGAGGGCTTCAGACACAGCAGCATGATGTGGTGAATAGAATATTAGACTTGGAATCAGGAAGCCTATCTCATATGTTGACCAGCTGTGTGATTATGGACAAATTGCTTAGCCCTCTGTTTCATTCCTTTCTAAGCTCCATTCCTGACTCTCCACCATTATGCACCAGCCTTTGTACATTAGAAGACCATTTTGCCCTTGCAACCTCCCATTGTGACTGGTCTGTTTTCTCACAACTTCCATTTTAAGAAAATTTCCCAGACTAGCCATGTTCACAGCTTTATTCTTCTCTGGGATTTGCTCAATACTCTTTTAACTTTTTCCTGCACTAGATCCCTAGTGGATTTGATTTCCTTACCCTCTATTCATTCCCCATCTGCACTTTGGAGCTTCCTTCTATTGCCCATTAGAATATAAGTTCTTTGGGGGAAGGCACTGTCTTTTTGCTTAAATCTGTATCCCAGTGCTTAGCACCGCATATAACAAGCACTTAATGAATGTCTTCAGAGTCACCACATATTCACCTGCAAAGGGGATTTAAGCAATTTTGCTACATATCTCAGAAAGTTATTATGTGACTCCAATGAGATAAGGCAAGAAAAGTGCTTCACAAATTTTAAATTGCTTTTTGTTTGTTTGTTTCTATAATGGATAGGACTCACTTACTTTATTATGGGTCAATACATGCCTTTGAGATAGATGATGCTCCCCTACCTAATTAGGGTAGGGTCCTTTTCCTGTTGTTTCTAAATGTCAGAATTTTTGACGGGATGGGCATGACAGTACCATAGCCATAAATTGTGTCCTTGATCATAGGAAGGAACCTTAGATGTCATCAAGTCTAAATTAACTAATTTTACGGGTGAGGAAACTGAAAGATTAAATGTTTTGCCCAAGGTTACATGTGTAGTGAATAGCCGAACTGGGATCCAAACCAAGTCTTTTCAATCCAAATGCAGTTTTCTTATTATTATAGTCTTAAATTCATCCAAGGTCAGGTAATTTCTTTGAGCTAGGGCTCCATGAAGCAATTACTTCCCCTCTGCAACTTTTGCCAATAAAACACACACAAAACAGTAACTTCATGTGTCCTCTATTAGCAATATCATACACAATACACATTAGAGATTGATGCTTGGTTTTTATCTGTAGCATTGTGACTCATTTTAGCTGATATACTTCCACTATGACCTCCCTTATCATGCTTGTATAAAACCAGTCTCACTCTTCATTTTGCTTCCATGTAGTTTTTTTTTCTCCTGTAACAAATTATCCTGTACATGTTCCTACTGAACTTAAACCTGTTTATATCCACCCACTTTGAATTCTAATTCTGCCTTCTGAAGTGTTAGTCACCCTTCCCAGCTTAATGTCATCTGCAACATTAATGAGCAATTCTATATTCTATCTTGCAGATCATTAATGAAAAAAGTTAAATATGTCTGGACCCAGGACAAACCCCTAAGAAATCACCTCCTCTCAAAATTTCTTGATGTAGAGGAATTACTGATAACTCTGTACAACCTCTATTAATGATTTTAGGGTACAGAGGAAGGATTTAACTTCTTTGTGTTAAGTACCCTTTGGTAGACTGAAGGTGTTTATGTACTCCTTTTGAGAATAATGTATTAATTTCACAAAATAAAATACATAGAATCTTAAGAAAACTAATTCCGTTAGAAAATAGTATCAAAATATTAAAAAAATAAAACAAGTGCAAGAAATCAGGTTAATAATCTCTGATCTAGGCCATTACAGGGTTTTGGGATTCCATGGGACCAGAGAAAAAATCTTGCAGAAAGTGAAATGCCAATTTTTTACATAAGATTAAATTATGTTGATGAAATTATTGTTTTAAGAGTCTAACAAGTCTATTAGAAACATTCATGAGAAATGTTAGTGCTAGGAAAAGGGGGGGAAATAAAATTAAATATGTGCATTCAAGTTGCAAAACACAATTGAAATTTTCTAAAGAGGGGTAACCAGGATGATTGAGAGATTTGAATTGTTAATTTATGGAATTATGAAATGAGGGCAGGCATAGCAGGGCTCCAAACAATGTCATACAACAGCTTGAAGGAAATGGTCTTGTGTGACCTGAAGATAATGCAAATAACAAAAACAACTTTGAGAGGGTTTTGTAGCTTTGCTCCTTTATCAAATATCTGAAACGTTGCCAAAATCAAGTGGTTATTCTGCTTGATCCCACAGGAAAGAACTAGAAATAATAGCTGGAAATCATAAAAAAGCAACTTCCAACTAGGTAGAATGCAGAACTTCCTAACGATTGTAATGTGACAATAAAAATGGCAATGATTATGATTCACATATAAAAATTTTTAGATTTGCTGAGTGCTTCTCAAATGGCCAAATACATATATGTATGTGTATATACACATATGGATATATATATTATATGCATGTAAAATAGATTGTAAAGAGAGAAAGTTATTTCATACAATTTTTGCCATAACTCTTTACAAAAGAGGATTTTTCAAGGGAGGCACAAGTTGCAAATTCTTCCAGATTTATCACTGGGCCAGTGCACCATTATATAAATGGGAAGCCACAAAATCCTAAGTCTATCTGAAATGTTTAAAACTACCCTAACATACAAAGTTGTCACCTGTATGTACCTGCCTGCCTATGAAATATGTATAGGTTGATCCTAGTACAATGCTGTCTAAAACCTCTCAGAGCCATTATTACCAAAGTGTATTTTAGCATACTTCAAAAGCTCTGAATTGGTCAAGGACTTCAAACAGTTTCTCCTTACTGTCACCTCAGTAAGAGAACCTCTCCAGGATCTCACTAGGAAACTTAGTATCTAACAAAGCTTACTGAAATGCTTCTGAAGGGAAAATGCCCCATTCCATTTGGAGTTTTTGTTCATAATGGGTTCAAATATGGAGAATTTTTTTTTTTAATTGGGTTCTTTAGTTTCTTCACTTAAAGTCCCCTATACTATCATTCCCAAAGTGTGGTCAAAGGAGACCCTTCAAGAGATCTATGCTGTCAAAACTATTTTCATAATAATTCTAAGGCATGTTTTGTCTATTAAAATATTATTCTTTTTCAATCTGATGTGATGATAATTGTTTTTCATATTCTTCAGTCAAAATAACATATTGTAACATCTTGAATGAAGAAACAGCCATTAAAATCCAGCTATCTACTATTAAGCTAAAGAGGGAATATTTGCAAAAATCTGTAAAATAAGGCCCCACTCTTCTCATTAATTTTTGTTTTGAATAATTATCATTCTTTTTCATAAAATATGTTGTTTTCATTAAGATGTAATGGATTTATTTTTAAATGAACCAATAAAGAAATATTAAAAGAAAAAATAAATAAACTGGGTTCTTTTTTCCCCATTGGTAGAAAACCTGGGAGGGTAGAAATCTGTGTATGACTGGCATTACTATTTATATACCTTGATTAAACACCAGAATATCAATAGTCATAAATATTGAAAATTAAGCTTTGTTGCTCTCTTTGCAAATTTCCTATTATGTCAGGCCTTTTCTGTGACTTCAAATAAGGCTTAGAGACAAGTGGGAGATTAAAGACTCACCAGCAATTGATCCTTTGATCTCTATAGCAATTTTAGTCAGATAAAAGTCTTTAATTAAATTTGCTTTATATCTGAATTCTTATTATAAGTGAAATAATCCCTAAGTCTTCTATCCATATATAGTCCTATAATTAATTCAGAGCTATTTATTTTTATCCTCATCTGCTACATTCATGTAGCTACTTTGGGATTATCAGATATGACAATCTTAGGGAAGCACCATAGACTAACATATCTAATGAAGAACCTAGAGGTTTAGGCTACTCATTTTTTTTTCCTACCCTTGACCCCCACATGTGTTCAGGAGGGTAGTCAGTCTGGTATGTGTCTGTACAAGACACCATCCAACATTAAAGTGATAGCTTTATAAACTCAAAATTTTTGTACTACAAAAATAGGAGCTCCTAGACACTCCCTTAACTATGATCTTTTTCCTGCCATCTGTTATTTTTAATTAAGTTTAAAAAATAAAAATGGCAAAAGGCATCATATTTGGCACTAGGGATACAAAGGTGAAAATGCTCAATTTATGACATTCAATTAAGGAGGATATGATATGATATGAATAACTATAACAAAGTGTGATACTTAAAACCATAGTTTTAGAAGTGGTAGGAACCTTAAGGGTCACTTAGTCCAACCTTCTTATATCATAGATTAATAATGAATTACTCAAAAAAAAAGTGTTCATTAAGCATTTACTTTATGCTAGGCATTGTTCCAAGTGCTTCACAGATATTATCTTATTTGAGTCTCACAACAACACTGGGAACCAATTATTATAATTTTAATTTTAATTTTGATATTGCGAAAACTAAGGCAAACAAAGGTTAAGTAATTTGCTTAGGGTCACGTAACTTTTAAGTATCTGAGTCAGGATATGAACTCAAGTCTTTCTAACTCCAGCACTCTAACCACTGAGCCATCTAGCTGCCTCCAGAATATATTATTTATTCTATTGCCTTCTACAGTTAATGATCAGTACAGAGTAGTCTTATGCTCAGATTTCCTTTTCATTTATAGGTCTTTCATTTGCCTGCTGAATTTTTTTTCTCTTTTTAATTGTTAAATTTAACCACTGTGTGTCTAAGTATTTGAAAGATAGATTTTTTTTGGAAGCAATCTGTAGATTCTTTTGATTACTACTTTGATTTCTCTATTCAAAAATTCAGAGCGATTTCTTTTTTATTCCCTAATAACTGTTTATTTATTCCTGTTTAACTTTTTTCAAGATTCTGATTTCTCTTTTAAACTATTCTATAAAATTCAAATGACATTTCATGATTTTTTTGGGAATCCATGGAATTTTGTGTTTTATCATATATTGGTTCGATTTCCTTTGTTTTGCAATTTATTTAGGGTTTTTTTTCATTCTTTAGATGTTTTGTTTTTTCTCTTATGATGTTTTCCTATTGATTTATCTGTGTGTTTTCTAATTTTTAACTGAATTTTCTTCCTTTTGTGAATTGATTGATTTTAGGTTTTTTCTTTCTATTTTTTATCCACTAACTTTTCTGATCCTTTCCCCTTTGATGGTGAGTTTAGTATTAGAACCAAACCTCAAAGATGTCAAAACTTCTTCCAAGACTGAGCAATTTGCTTTTCATTAAATTCAATCTTTACCCTAAGTAACTTCTTGGGTACAAGATTAACCCTAGTTGGATGCCAACTCTATTTCCTTCGGGTTTGGTTCAACTTTATTTACTGTGCCCAGTCCCCGTTCCCTCAGTTTTTTACTTTTCTGGTTAGGCACTGACAAAACAGTCCAAGCTTTTCCCTCTTTTTTAAAATGCGAAGCTGAGGTCTGCCGCTTGTTGTAACAAGAGGCCAGGTTAAGAGAGACTGTAGGATGTGCTGGATAACAATGAACTTCAGCAGAGAATGACACAATCCCTGATTCAAAGAGCTTATGTTCTAATAGAGTAGATGAGTACATAGATCTTAAAGGAAGAGAAAGACTCTAGATAAAAAACAAAGTACATACCAGACATAGGAAACAGTTTGTAAAAAGTAAAGAGACTGGAAGTGGAGTATCCTTTGTGAGGAATAGAGATAACACTAGTTTGATTGAATCAAGAGTGTGTGGAAAGCAGAGGATGTCCAATAAAAAGGAAAAGATAGGATTGAATCAGGTCAGAGTGTTGGGTCTGGAGTGAGGAAGACTCATATTGCTGAGCTCAAATGCAGCCTCAAACACTTACTAGTTGTGTGATCCTGAGCAAGTCTCTCAAACCCGTTTGCCTCAGTTTTCTCATATATAAAATTAGCTGCAGAAGGAAATGGCAAACCATTCTAGTATTTTTGCCAAGAAAATCACAAAGATGATCACAAAAAGGCAGATATGATTGAACAATGACTGAACAACAACGGATTTATTTATTATTTATTAATAATTTAGTAGGTTTTTAATAACAGTAGTTTAGGAAAAAGAATATGTAATACTTATATAGGATTTCAAGATTTGTAAAGTATATTACATATATTATCTCACTTGATCTTCACAATTCTCTGATATAGATGCTATAATCACTAAAAGATAAGAAAATTGGGGCTGCAAAAGATTAAGTGATTGACCTAGGATCATACAGAAGATCATGCATGTATGAGGTAGGAATTGAACTCAGGTCTTCTTAATTCTAAGTCTGACACCATCCACTGTGTCACCCAGTTAGTTCACCAGTTATTTAAGTTTAATTCATTGCTTATTAATGATTTAATAAATTCTTAATTTATTAAATTTCTTCCTAACATAGCAATTAAAAACAAGAACCTATAGGATTGGGACATGTGATATGTTAGTTTTGGTAGGGTGGTTGTTCCCTAGTATCTAAATCTCCCACATCCTTTAAAAAAAGTAACTATCTATGATAGTTTCCTTTGTCTTGCTCTCTTGCTCATCTAAAAGGCTTGATTAAAACAATATTTGATACCTCTTTATTCTAGTCTGCTCCTTAATATTTTGCAATTGAGCTTCCCATTCCATCAAGATCCTGAACTTGATCTCTTCAAATATAGTGGATTTTCCTCAATCCTTCTCTTTCTTGACCACTCTTAGTCATCTAACAATGATGACTACCCTATTCCTTTTGGATGCTCTCCTCTAGATTTTCATAACAGTGATTTCCTTAACCCGACTGACATCTTCTTAGTCTTCTTTCTGGGATCTTTATCTATATCACAACCATAACTGTGAATGTACATCAATGCTCTAAACTAAGCTCCTACATTGTCTCTCACTTAATTACCTCAACAACTCCACCAGGGGATTAGGAAAGGCTTCTTGTAGAAACTAGGATTCTACTTTGACTTGAAAGAAGCCAGGAAGAACATGGGAAACAGTGAAAATGCCCATAATTGGAAGTTGAGTGTCTTGTTTGAAAAACAACCAAAAGGCCATTAATGGTAGGGAGGAAGGAATAAGTGGTGTTTATAGGCTAAGAAGACTGGAAAGGAGAAAATAGAGCAGGTCAGAAAGGGCTTTAATTGCCAGACAAAGGATTTTATATTTGATCTGGAGTTTCTATAAGCCAATGGAGTTTATTGAGTTGGGGGTTCAGGGGAAACTAGGGGAGGAAAAGTGTGAAATGCTCAGATCTACACTTTGACAGTTTAATAGAGAACATATTGAAGTGGGAAGAAACTTAAGGCAGTCAGACTAACCAGCAGGCTACAATAATAGTCTTAGCATGAAGTGGTAGGTGCCTAAAAACAGGGTGGTAACAGTGACAAAGGAAAGAAAATGGCAAATAAAAGAGATATTACAAAAGTAAAATCAATAAGTCTTGGAAACAGATTGGGTCTGGGGGAGTGAGAGAAAGGGAGAGATCCAAGGATAACACATATTTTACATGGCTGTTATGAAGCTCAAAATGAGACAATATATATAAAATCTTTTGCAAATCTTGAAATTATATATGTTAGCTCATGTGTATCATTATTCAGAATTTCAAAAATAGTGATGATGATGATGATGATGATGATGATGATGATGACGACATGAAACTAATTCCATCCAGGAAACCTAGGCTTTGTTATGTAAATTTTAACTTTATTATTCTTAAAACCAAATCACTATTTGACTTCATGATACTATAAAGGTATTCTCATCATCTTCCTTTCCAACTGAAGTTTCCCTTTATGTGTTAACTTTTTCTAGTAAAATGTAAACCCTTTGAAGATATTGAGTATTCTGGATTTCTTTTTTGTTTTTTATATATTCAATATCACAATGCCTAGAACACAATGCCTAAAAATTCTTTTTCACTTCTTCCTCCATTGTTTCCTTCCAAACTTTACTGCTCCTTCTGTAGAATGGGTTTGTTGGCCCCCTCTCTACCTCCACTTAATAGTGCCTTCCTCACTAATGTCACTTAGTAATTAATTTTTGTATACATATTATCTTCTCTGTTAGGTCATAAGATCCTTGAAGATGGAAAATGTTTAGATTTTTTTTCTTTATATCACCAGCATAGCATGGGACACATAATAAGTCCTTAATAAATAAATGAATGTTAATGATAGAAGGCTGGGATATCAGGTACTGCCAGGAAAAGAATGACATAGATGAGAACTTGGAGTTTTCTTGCCATTCTGAAAACAGCATGAGAGCAGTAGCCACCTGACAACATTAAGAAGAATAACTATATTTAAATTAGGCATAAAAAAGAAGTGTAGGGGCACCAAATAAAGATTTTGTACACCTGATAACATTCTCAAGGGTCAACACTAGATCCAAGACTTTCAGACATGTTGCTCTATGAATCTCTTAGGGATGTAGAAATGCCTTTCCAAGGTTTTTTCAACAATATCTAATGACAGAAAGAAAATATTTTAGTAAAGCACTCTGCATTCTTTTACTTTTGCCTTGCCTTTGTCCCTCTCTGTTGATATCATATGAGAGATGATAAGAGTGAGGAAAAGATGAAAATAAATAAACCAAGATGGCCTTTATACTTGCCATACTTTCTTTTAAAAGCCCTAAATCTTTAAGTCTTGCTCCTGAGTTTCAATATTAACTTAAAGATTAATTCATTAAATTCACTTGGATAACTTGAACAGATACTTTAGTGCAGTAAAGGAGGTGGGGAAAATCAATTGATTTGGAGGCAGAGGCCTTAACTGTGAATTTTAGCTCTGCTAATTACTATCTGTATGGTCTTGGAAAAGTCACAACCTCTGATTTTCAGTTTCCTCATCCATAAAATGTGATAGTTGAATTTACCTAAAATCTAAGTTCTTTGAAGCTCTATATGTATGATTCTATCACATGACTGTCCCTCCCAAAGTAATAAATGAACCTAGAATTACGCAATCAAAACTTGATGGAACCTCAAAAGTAATCAAGTGTTGTTATCAAACCTCTTGATTCAGAAATCATTTTTAATATTCCTGATAGATGGTCATCAGTCACTATTTAAATATTTTATTACCAGGGTACTAGCCACCTCATGTAGGATATCCATTCTATTTGGTGGCAGTTGTAATTATTACAACAATTTTCCTTCTGTTCAAACAAAATCAGTCTCCTTATAATTTTGCAGAATCTCAGGATCTGAAAGTGAAAGGGACCATCATTAGTCATCTGGTTGAACACATTCCTGAATGAGAATCCTCTTCATACTATCTCAAACTCCTCCAGTCCAACACTGAAAAACTTCAATGATGAGGGGCTTGTTGGTTTCTTTGTTTGTTTGTTTGTTTTACAATTCTAATTATTTGGAAACTTTTCTTTATTAGAACATAAATCTGCATCTTTGAAGCTTCTCACTCATTGGTTTCAAATTTTGTTCTCTGACACTAGTTTTGAAAGCTCTTCCAAATATTTCCCATAGTATTGTTTATTTTTCACACTGATTACTAAAAAATCTCTCTGATCATGGAAAAGACTGAGGGATGAACCAGAACCAGATAAAGCAGTTATGGAGTCTCCAAAAACTAGTTAGCTAACCTGTTTATTTATCCTTTTTTCCTAATCTGGCAGCGTCCTATACAGATTTCATGTTTCAAAGAAAAAGTTGTTGAATTGAATTGGCTCTGTTTACCAAAAATTAAAAAAAAAGTTTACCAATTCTATTGGTAATTTATTTAAACTACCAAAAATGTCATCTCATTTTAACGTTACTTGATATAATAGGACTGGATGTATATGCTAAGAAAACAGGAAGGGAAAGCAGTCAGAGAAGTGAACTAGGACTTCCCTCGACCTCTCTTTCTCTACCAGCCAAACTGCTAAGAGTCCCACTTAGAGAAGAAAATAAGCGTTTATAAAGTACCTACTCTGTGTTAGGTATATGCCAAATGCTTTTTAAACAAATATTATCTCATTATAAAGTTCAAGGTATAGTCTATCCCACACAAAAAAAATGAGCCACAAACATAATCATGTTATGGGATAACCATGAAAACAACCCAATGCAATGTGAACTTATGTGTTATGGATCCCATGACCTATTACGTATCTCCCATCACAAGAACATTGTGGTTACTTTTTTGTTTTCTGCTACTGACCTAATCATCCTAGAACTAGTGGTTCTGATGCCAGAAGGAGCACTTCAAATCAACCTGATTTGCCCAATGTCTTTTCTGTAACAACTCAATACTGACTTCCAATTTTGTCCTCTGTTACCTCTGATTTTCCTATTTCTCCATTCTTCTCTCCTCAAATAATCCTTATTGAGTATTTTTGAGTGTCTTGTGCTAAACTAAAAGATGACTCAATCCTTATAATCTAAAACTAACATTTGACAGATTGTCAAATGAACAAAAAGCATTTTTAAACATGTCCTATGTGCAAAGCATTGTGCTAGGAGCTAAGGACACAAATAGAAAAATGAGTCCCCACTTTCAAGAAACTCCTCATTTAAATATGAGTGCCTCCACACTGGGATTATGCCCCTCAAGGATAAGGTCTACCTTTTACCTTTTTTGTGTCCCCCACATTTAGTACAGTGAGTTCTATTTACCAACAGAACTCAACCTTCTAATGAAGACACATAGAAAAAGTTCCAGATTTAAGTCAAATAGAAATGTCTCATGGTCTTAGGGTATATCATCAAAGCAGATGCCTCTTTTTCCAGCAATAAAATTCTATTTCTGATGTTGAACCATTTGATAGTGCCAATGATTTTTAGGGCTAAGAACTTTTTCAATCTTCTGTAGCCCTGGGTATAGAAGCTATAGGAGTAGTTGCCAGGCTGCATCTCCATAGGGTTTACTTCAAGCTGTAAGGGCTGGACTGGAAGCAGGAAAGGTATTCTGGGAGAGGCTGCCTTTTCCTGGACTTCTGGACTTACTTACCTATTTGATGGCAATTGTTTAGTACTTATTTCTGCTGCTTTTGAGGCAATCGTTTCTCCTTTTAATGATTGCTGTGGGGAACTGGGAAGGAAGCTGGTCTGATGGATGGCATTGCTTTTCAAGAGGCTCTTGAGATCATGATCATAAGCTATCTCCATCTGGGTCTTACTTGCTAACTATTGGTTAGTGGATGAGAAAATAGGTTCTCAAGGAGACATCTTTGAGAAACAGCAAGGGCATGAACATAGGGATGATTGCTATAGAATGTCTACTCTCTTCAGAGATTTGATCAACAGGAAAATAAAAGAGAGCATCTAATGGGGAAAAACTAGCCCTCCACCAGGGGAATGTCATATCTGAGATGTCAGAAACTAGAACAGAGTCATGGCACAATGTAAAGCAAATATCTCCCCTTTCCTTCCTCTATCAATCTGATTCCTTCTTTCCTTGTCCCTCTTCTCATTAAGTTCCTCTTTCTCCCATCCCCTTACCTTCCCAAATCACAAACCTTTCCTCTTCTGAAACGTTATAGGTGCTTTTAACCAGAAGTAGATACAAATATGTAATGTGGAATGCTGAGAGAAATGAAATTCATGGCAAGGAGATGAACTGAAGCTGTATGTAGCAGTCCAGGTGTTGAAACCATAAAGCAATGGGAGTAATGAGGTGCAGATGGCAGGCTTCGGAAATAGAGTAGGCAGCCAGAGTAGGAGGTACAAGTGGGTGGTGGCAGCAAGCAGAAGCTGCTTTAAGGCTCCAGCTCCCCACAGAAGCTTGTTGTCCTAGCAACATGATGCTGGAAAGGCTAAAGGGCTGATACGTCCCCACACCTCCATGAATTCTGTTGCCTAGGCAGCAGAATGCATGGGGAGTGTTTGATTCTCCCCCTCCCCCCCCCCAGTTTCTGAGTATCCTATTACCCAGCATATTAAATATGACAGGAATCCTGGCGTCAGTTAGCCTTATTTGCTGGCTACTGTACTATACTAATGACCATCCACATCTGTCCCACTGCCTTCACCATCCCTGCATGATGCTTGCTACTTTGATCCCACATATACCTCACAGCCGTGAGGGGATTTTTTCCTTGTTAAATGTTGTTTCAACACATTATACAATAACCAAGCAAAACTCACAAGAGAATCTCCAATAATGTATAATACCTGAAAACAACCAAAATAACAAAAAAGGGGAAGTAGGACAGATAACACCTTCAAACTTAGAATTTAACACTTTTCATTTGTTAAAGAAAGGAAATGTGTATTTTGTAAATTAGTAACAACACTGTTCGGTGTGTTTATCTACTGTCACTATTGAAAGAGGTCTTTGGTAATAGTTAATGTGCATGTTCTTTTGCCTCAGTTTTATTTACATCACTTCATGTATATTTCTTTGAATTATTTTTAAACATTGTTCCTGATGGCATAACCCATTAAAATCCTCTCTGACAATTAGTTCAATCACACAGACTCTTTCTAATTCTTTGCTATTACAAATGTTGTAGCTATGAATACTCCCATACAGATAGGTTTTTTTAAAGTAATTTTCTTGATGTACAAATCCAATAGTAAGAATGTTTGGTCAAAAGAGAGGAACAATTTTCTTGCAAAATTCATCTTTCTCCCTGAAATGATTGAGTTGGTTCATAAGTACCAAAAGTAAGTTAGAGTGTATATTTGCCATCAAATTCTCTAACTCTGAAGTTTTCTATTTTCTGCTATATTTATCCCCAGTGCCTAGCACAATGACTGAAACATACTTGGTATTTAATAAATTTGTTATTTAATTAAATGTTTGGACTTACAGTTAATAGCCATGTGGTATTTAAATTAGAACAATTTCAATTTGCATTTTTCTGATTATTCGTGACTGGAAAGCATTTTAAATGGATACTGTTGTTTCACATTTCTTCTTTTGAAAACTTATTGTTTGATCATTTAATTACTGGGAAGTGTCCCCAAAATTTTAATATTGTCAATTCCCCATAGATTTTAGAGGGTTTTGCAATAATTTTTTTCCTAGTTCTTTTTTTTTTTTTATTATTCCAGGGGCATTTACTTTATTTATGCAAAAGATTTTTTCCCTAGTTTTTCTATTAGTGAATTTATTTACTTCAGACTTTTACTTTTGAAATAAATATTGTTTAATTCTCTTTTGTAATAATGGCACTTTTACATCTAATTTGTTTATCTACATAGAGTTTTTTGAAGAGAAGTAGGCGACTACTAGGTCCACATATGATGTTTCTCCAAGGAATGTTTTGGTTTAATCATTTTTTTCACTTCCACAAAGTGGAAGATTGAGGGGGAAATGACTGTAATTCAAGGCAACATAAATAAAATGCATTAAAATGAAAATAAAATGAGATGGTTAGAATAAATTACTTGTAAAAATCTCTTTCAACTAAAAATATTATGATGTATGGTCTTGTCTAATCCTCAATTGTGATTGGAATAGAGATATTTCCAACTGTTTCTTTTCCTCTCACCTTCTTCTCCCCTTTATAAAAGAAACATCTTGCAGGTCAAAATAGAATTCTCTTTAGTGAATGATAATGAAGACAATACCTAGTCATCTTCTATAGGAATAAGAATTTTTGAATTAACCTAACTCTGCAATTATGTAATCTATATCTCTGTATTTTCCATAGGAAAAGCAACACAAACAGCCTTATTTACCAGTCTAGTAACTCTGTAAAAAATAAGGCTAATGTAAAGTTACCTATTAATGATGAAATTATGTTGGTTCTCTGTGGTTATTCTTTTTTTTAGATATTCCTAAAAATCATTTTTAATGATGCTTTAGAATACTTCAAAAAATCTTTATTTTGGAAATTCCAATTTTTTATTTTGTTGTATTTACACCAATTCTGTTGTGTAATCAAATTAACTAATAGCTTGTAAGTTTTGGTGGTGGTGAAGGATTTCAAGCTTTATCTATTAGTTAATTTATCAATTCTTTTTAATATCACCATTAATTTTCTTTTTTTTTCTTTTTATGTTTCAGATGACTTATTAATTTAATGATTTTCAGGGGTGTTTTAAATGAATGCTCACTTTATTAGTAAGTTTTTGGTAATATAAGTATAGAGGGATATAAATATTCATCGCTAATATTGCTCACCAATATACAATAAATGCTGTTATATTATCTTATTGTTCTCATTTCCTTCAGTATATTTTTGGGTTTTTTCTATGATTTTTTTCTTTAATTCACTAATTTTTGTGTATACAATCTTATTAATATTTTGGTCTGTATCCTTTATGTATTTTTTTGCTAATTACATGTGTATTGTTACAATATATAAAGTATGACCTTTTATGAATTCATTGTCAAAATAGATGATCTACTTTTGTTCACATGCCAAAGTAATATGAATAGTGCATTGAATTATCTAAGATTCATTCATATGTCTTCACATTTTTATCATACATTGCTGGTTATGGGGATTGGGGGAAGTAGTAACTTTTTTGCTCAAGTCTATAATGTTCCAATAATTTTTCTTTTCTTTGGATTTGTTCATATCTGACAGAAGAACATTAGAGTTATCTACAACCTTATTACACAATTCTTTCTTCACTTCAGTTATTTTTTTCCTTTAATATCTTGGTCACTGCATGATTTGGTACAGGTGTTTTAAATGCTGTTAGTATCCATGTTTGTGTATTTTTCATAATATAATGTGTATACAGTATAACTTTGCTCTTGTCTCAACCAGTTATAACTATAATTTTTCCTTTATTTGAATTTAGCTGAGGCTTAATATATATTTTTTTTTCTAGTCCTTCACAAGGGAACCTGAATAAATCACTGTAAATTAAATGTGTTTCATATAAGCAAAAAGTGGTTTTATTTTTTTAAGCCATCTTACAACACATGTTATTTTAATTTATCAATTCATCCCATCAATGAGCAAGATTATCACTGTTAAATTTCTAGGCAGTGGATGGCTGAGAGTGACTAAAGTTGTCTCTTTTTCCTAAGATTATTGGCCATATAAGCAGCCTTGTTCCCCTAGTAACTTAACTAATAAAGTAATAGGTAGAAATGAATTTATCCCTTCTCCTTTGCCCTGCTGGAGATATCATACAGGTTGAGATACTTTCTCTCTCTCTCTCTCTCTCTCTCTCTCTCTCTCTCTCTCTCTCTCTCTCTCTCTCTCTTTGTTATATAGATATAAATATAGATCCTTTAGTTCTCTGTGCTCCTTTTTAGTCAGTTCTTCCCTAAAAGCTTTCATATTTTCAATAACTTGTATATTAAATGTTACTGAAAGCTATATATATAGTAAATTTATAGCATATAACCACTAGATGATATATTATACATTTAAAACTGAAAGGACTTGAAAACCATCTGGCATAGTGGATAGAGCTCTAGCTTTAAAATCAGGATGACCTGTGTTCAAATATTGTTTCCCACACATACCAGCAAAATGACAAATCTTTAAGCCTTAGAATCTTCATCTGTAAAGGGAGAAGTTTGGATCATATGGACTTTAAGAGCCTGCCCAGCTTTAATTATATGATCTCTTATTTTATAAATAAGGAAACTGAAGCCCAGAGAGATTAAATGACTTGCCCAGAGGTGAAATGACTGCCCAATTGACACAGGCAGGATTTGAACTGAAGTCCTATGACTTCAAATTCAAGGCTTTTTTTTTTTTTCATTGAGCCATATTGAATCTTTACTTCTTATTTGTTCAAGTCTAGACTATCCTTTTTTACATTTTATCTGATTGGTCAACTTGTAAGTCCAATAATAAATCTGAACCCTGTTCTGGATTTCTCAGAATGAAAAAAAATTGTATTTTCTAACTTCACTGAAGAAGTGCTTTTTTATACTGTTTTAAGTAATATCACATTACTGGGCAATTCCCTTTTTTCTTATACCAAATTCTACCTTTTACTCTCATTTCTCATCTCTGAGTAGTACTGTAGAAATTGAATTGGGAGCTTTGACTACAAGTATTGCTTCTTTCTGGCTATTTGGCTATTTCTTTTTAAAAAATGAAACTTAGTAACTATATCCCTGAACTAGTTAATGGCAGGGTTCCTCTTTGTCCTGTGAATTCTACAGATTTTTATTCTGCAATAATTTTGAGCAATTTTTATGCAAGATTCCCTAAAATATGATATCCAGATTCAGTTTCTTTGTATGTTTATGGATACTAATGATTCCTAATGATTCTCTGACTGCTTTACTGAGCTCTGTTCTTTCTGCAGTTGAACTTACATTCAGGCCTAAAGTATAAGGTTGATCATGCTACTCCCCTTTTATAGAAGCTTCAGGAATTAAGATAAAAGAAAAATTATCTGTTTGATCAAAAGTCATTGACAATATGGTCCCAGCCTACCTTTCAATCTGACTACACATGACTTCCTTTCATCTCTGTGCATGTCAGTCAGACTTTCCTTTCTTGATGTTACCTATATATGATTTTTCATTTGCATAGGCTATTCCTCTTGTCTATAATGAATTCATTCTTTACCTACACATTGTAGAAACCTTTGATCTCTTCAAGGCTTAATTTAAGTACTACCTCCTTAAAGAGACCTTTCCTGATTTCCTCAATTGTTATTCCATTCAACCCTCTTTCCACTCTACCCCATTATGGTATGTTTCTTTTGTATTTAGTCTGGATTTACTTATCTGTAAATGAATTCTATCCTTTCTGTATAATATAAGCATCTTAAAGGGAAGGGCCATCTTAGTTTGGGTTATGTAGACAGCATCTAGCACAGAACTTGGTATATATGGTTACATTGATTTTTTTTTACTAATTTATTGATTATATTTGGAGGAATTCAAATCAACTCAACAAAAATTATTTTGCCTATTTATGGTGTACACTTTAGTAGGCATCAGGATCTAAAAGATTTTTTTAAGTCTTTTTCTCTAAAAGAGCTTTAAAAATGCAGTAGAACTCATTAGAAAGCAAGAAAATCATCTAGGTTAGCAAGGTGAAGTTTTGGAATACAAATACTCTCCAAAGAATAAGTAAGCCTATGCGTGATTCAAGCTTTAGTGTGAATTATTTACTTTAAGTATATAATCAACCTAATTTTTTTTTTCTTAACAGCAAAATTCCACTGGTCACAAAGAAGAGAAAATTTGATTTGAGAGATGGAAAAGAAGAGTACATAGGATCATGAATAGCTTATGGGAAGAGAGCCTGAATAAATTACTAAAGTGGAAGGATATGGCCAGAGAGCAGCATGAGGACACAGAATGTTTGGAGGAAAGAGAAATTGGAAAGGCATGAATGCCAAATTTCCATGAGCAGAAATTTTGCATAATGACCACCCAGGTGCTAATGAAATACTATCTCTTGTTTCTCAAATATCCAAGTGAAAATGCAAAAACGAGATAAATAAAACAGTGGTCCTCAGTGTAATATTATCTTCAAATGTTCTTTGGAAAATTAAAAGACATGGAGTGGAACACTTTATCCTGATCAATTGTTCTTTTCTCTGTATATTCTATGTTCGTGTTTTGCTATTATCTCACCTACATGCCATATATCTATTATTTTCCTTTCTTTGCCACAGATAACCCAAATACAAACTCCAATTGACTCTTGCCTTATCCTTTTTAGAATTATCCAATTCTATCAAGTCTTTGATGCTAGTGTCAATATTGTGGTCTCCAATCATATTTCTCCTCTCTTTGTCCCTTCTCCCTCAAAATAAAGGATAATAATCATATATTTTATATGTGTAGCACTCTGTTTTCTGCTTCCACGTCCATTATCTCATTTTGTCTTCACAAAAGGGTACTTTACAGCAGTAGCACTTGGCCCAATATCATACCCCCAACACTTGCCCCAACATCAGGCAAATATAGATAAAATGCTTCTGAAACTTAGGTAGTTCATATATAGTTATAGTGGCAGAGGGGGGATTGTAAATGAGTTCCTGCAATTCCCAACCTATCGGTATATAAAACAGCACTAGAAGTTTAAATAATTCTGTCCTAAAATTTCCCAGGAACATTAGGTTCAATGTGTATGTAACTAATGATTTCTTACCATATTAGCAAATGAGATCCATAGGGACCAGAGAAAATGTAGGAAGAAAAGTTAAAGCAATAAAATAACTAACATCAGAACCTAAATTAATTGTATTTTATATTGAGTTCAAAGTGCTTTGGGATATATCATTTTATCTGTACTTATAGCAAATAAGAAATTAATCAGTTAATTAAAAATGTTTGCTGAAAGAATTAATGAGATGTTATTCCCATGAAACAACACATCCATTGTGGAGCCAAGAGGCTGAGGATACCATCTCCCACTAAAAGACCCTAGCTTAGATTCATATCCAAACTAGTTTTAGCCCTAAGAAGTATGGCCTCAGAAAGGTGGGGTCAGGCCTTTTATTTTTGACTTTTTATAACCTCACCTCAAAACCTTCCTGGGAAAGTTTAGATGTGGCTGATGCCTTAAGATTTTGGGGGGGAAAAGTAGAAAGATATTTAATGTACAATATAAATCATAAAGAGCAAAGTTATTTCCTCCATACAAAATAAATTATTAAAATGCAAAAGATTCATGGCAGCAAGGATTTGAAACATGAAATAGTAACTTGTAATTCCTATTATACTTTCTTGGAAAACTGACAGTTTAATTCAAACCTCAGAGACAATGGCAGTACTACTAAGTAGGCATTTCACCTTCACCTTATGTTCCTCACTTTCTGAGCTACTCCCTCAAAGGTTATGATATTCTAGCCACTCAGACCAGGATTTAGGGTATCTTTCTGATGGTGGTCATTTTTTTCCAAAAATAATGGACCTTAAAAAAAAACCTCTTTGACCAGCCAATAAACTCAGATGGAAGGACTTAAGCTGGAAACAGCCATCTCAGGATTGCTATTGAGTCATCTAAATTCAAGAAAAAAAAAAGCTGAAGCAGTATTTGGGACTTTCAGGTCCCAAGTTCATACTAAATTACCATATGTTCTAACTGATTTATACAAGCAGTTTCCAGAGGTGCTGGGGGATAAAGGGAGGATAACCTATATTCCCCCTCTCATGAGAAGTCTAAGAAAGTTTCACAAAGTCTCCACATGTGTATGGTAGAAAAAAGAGACAGAGAGATAGACAGACAGAGATAGACAAAGAAACAGAGATAAAGACGCACACACATACACACACAATGAGACAGAGAAGAGAAAAATGTATATATATACAGATAGATAGATAGATATAGATATATAGATACAGATATAGATAGAGATAGAGAGAGAGAGAGAGAGAGAGAGAAACAGACAGAGAAAGACAGACAGATAGACAGAGACAGGCAGAGAGATAAAGAGAGAGAATCTTTCTCTTTAACTAATAGGATTCTTCCTGGCTCAGCAAACAATCCTATTTTGATCTATCCATTGACCCCTTCTGTCCCAGGAAGCAAGGAATTGATACCTTATTTCCAAGAACCAGTTTATTCAGTGCTGCCTGAAGCCCAAGTGACCAAGAAGAGCAGTTCAGTTCTACAAATGTTCCATGAGACATGGTATAGCCAAAATAGTTTGAGGATTAAATGTGGTATAATGATTATATTCACCTTACTATTTTACAAGAAAGCAAAGATAAAGTGCTTTCCCTTTGATTGCATAAAATAGAGAGTATAGATAAATTTTGGGCTAGTCAGTATTGCTACATTTGGAAATAGATCAAAGATAAGGCTTAGTTATAAAGAGCATTTAAATTGAATCAGAATCATATATACAAGAAAATTCTGTGTCTAGGCATTTATTTGAGGGAATAAGCTGCTTGTAAAGAAATTACTTCTCTTTAAATGTTTACCTTGATGTCTTTAAGATTAGGTGTCCTTCTTTTTCCAGAAACCTGAAAAGGAAAACTCTGAAATGGGATTAGATAACATGGTGTACTATGAAGAGTGATGCTAGGAAGTCAGAAGGACTGGTCTTTAATCCTAGCTGTGCTAATTATTAACCATGTGGCCATAAACAAACAAGTAAATTCATTCTCTAAGTCTATTTCCTCATTTATTAAAAAATAAAGGGGGGGGGGTGATTTAACTAGATGAACTCACATGTTCTTTTCAGCTCTAAATCCTATGATCCTATGGCTATAGGGGAATCATAAAGGAACCAAAACACTTTTTTTCCTATCCTTTTAAGGTTTTTCAAAATTTTAAAACCCAAGAGAGGCTTTAGCAAGACAACAGAAAACCTTCTGGGAAGAAAACAGTGAAAGGCTTTCAACATGAGTTCATTATCTAGATATATCCAGGCTTTGTAAATCCCTAGTCTCAGGTAACCTAAACAAATTACAAATAACCAGTCTCAAAATAAAATGGTGAGGCATTGACAAAAAGCTCTCACACATTTTTAAACTTTTTTGAATACTGCTCTAAATAAGCTTCTGTTTTAAGTTCCTAAAGGGGTATGTTCTTGTTTTAACTTGCCTTTTAGTGCAGATTTTTTTAAGCAGTTGCAGGGATGTTTTGTACCAGAGCTCACTTTTAATTCTACTCACATTTATTAGGGGCCAAATATGGAGAGTATAACATTTCAAATGTTCAGAGGAATACAAACGTAAATAAAGCAAACTGCCTATTCTCAAGAAGCTTGCAGTCTCAAACAAACAAACAAAAAACAATAGATTGATGAATAACTATAACACAATACATAAAACAGAAAGACAAGGTCCTAGAACTGCTCAGAGGGAAGAAAAGGCCACATTTGGTTGTGAAGATACTCTGAGGCTTTCATAGAAGAGATGAGGAATATTTTAATAATAATGATGATAACTCATATGTATGTGATAAATTATATCATTTAATTTTAATAATAAGTGTGGGGAGGAAGATAGAAAATACTCATTTCAGATACAGGAAATGACAGAGAGCAGCAAGGAAGTATGGAATGTTTGGAGGGTAATTAATAGTTTTGTTTGGCTGAATACTGGACAGTAAGTAAACTTAAATTAAGAAAAGCATTTTGTAGTTAAATTAGAGAGGGCCTCACATATACATATCCAAGAAATATAGACTTTATTATATGGGCAATGGGGAGTCAATTTTGGTCTTTGAGCAATTGACTGATGTAGCCATTATTGTGCATTGTTCAATAAATGTATAGAGAGGTTGAACTAGAAAAAGTGAAACTACAGAGAGGCCAATCAGGAGGCAATTAAATAACATTTTATGTGAGAAGTAATTAGAACCTAAATTAGGGTGATGATAGTGGGAGATGCTTGGTTGATGGTAGTGGGAGCACAAATTGACATGCTTTAGTGATTAGATGTGGGAGGTGAGGAAAAGGGAAGAGTCAAAGATAACACTGCGGTTTAGAGCATGGAAAACTGGAAGAAGGATGAATGGTAGTGCCAGAAATAGACATTAACAGTCAGAGAAAGCATGGGGAGTGGGGTGGTGAGAGAGAGAACAGGAGAGAGAGATGATGAGTTTAGTTTTATACATGAGTTCGTTGTCAGTGCCAGAGAGACAGATTTTTCTAAGAGATAGATTCCAATCCAGGTCTGGAGCACAGGACAGAGATGGTGAATAAAGATATAGGCTTGGAAGTCATCCAAATAGATGTGATAATCAAAGAATAGGAAGAAGACCAGATTACCAAAGGACAGAGTGTAGAATCAGAAGAGAAGGCCAGAGACAGATCTTCGAAGAATACCTATTTGAAGAATTTAGGGAAGGATAAGAGGCAAAGGGGCCAAGGAGGAAGAAAGAGATGAAGCAATAAAAGAGATAGGGGAGATATAAAAAAATTATTGAAGCCAAAGTAAAGATCATTTAGAAGAGGTTGTAAAAAAGAAATACATATGAGGATGTTGGTATTCTCTAGACAGCAGTTTCCTCAGACTCCCTAGAAAAGAAGTCAAGTTACAAGTGGTTAGGAATTGTCAGGCTCTTTCAATAAGTTTGGCAGTAAAAAAAAAAGGACAAAGTTGAAACAATCACTTGACAGAGTAGTGGAGTCAAAAGATTGTTTATTTAAAGAAGAGAAGAACTGGATCACAAGTTTTCATTTTCTCAAAACAAATGCATTCTCTAATAGGTGGAGACACAGGGTAACTGTCCAGCACTACATGTAGAACAATGCTGCTACTTACAGATTAGCAGCAACATCTACAATATGGCAATTCCATCTGCAGAACTCTTTAGCATGGAAGAATCACACCTATTATATTAAATTATCCTAAGGATGAAAGAAAGAAATTGATATAAATGTCAGCCATTGTTATCTAACAGGAGACACAACTATAGAGATAGAAAAATATCTCCCTAGTCATTCTGCAGCAATAAAATGTACATTCAAGGTGAAAATAAAATAAATAGAGACTGTGCTTCTTCATGATGTGTAAAGAAATCATGAGTTATTGGGGAGCATGGATCTGCCCCATTAGGAGCACTTAGAGGTTACCTATTACCGCTGTTTTATTTTGCAGATGAGAAAGAATATACATAGATATTAAGTGACTTGACCACAGAGTCAGGAGATGAGGGTTTTGTATACTTCTTTGAGGGATACAGGTGATTTAACAGGATATACAGAGGGTGTGTCTATTACCAAAATACCTCCCAAATCCATTCTCTCCTCTATTCCCACTGCTATGGAAATATTCTCCTAAAATAACTCTGCTTATACTAGCTGCTCTATCAGTCCTGCCAAAACATCTTTCATCTTAGTGCCAGACTAATCTTCCCCAAGCACAGATCTAATATGTCAGTACTCCCTATGTACCAGGAACTGTGCTAAGCACTTTAAAATTATTGTCTCATTTAATCCTCAAAACCAGCCTAAGGGGTAGGTTTTATTACTATCTCCATTTTACAGATGAGGAAACTGAGGCAAATAGCGTTGCCCAGGATCACAAGGCTAGTTAGTGTCTGAGGTCAGATTTGAACTTGAGTGTTCCAGACTCCTGGCCCAGTGCTCTATCCACAGTGCTCAAAATATTAAGCTTTCTACTTTTTTTAAAATCAAGTATCATCTAAAATCGTAAGACTTGTTTTATTTGGCTCCAGAGAATGGAACAATGAACAAAGAGTAGAAGTCAAAAGGGAGCAACTTTAAATCTTTTGTAAAATGGTTCCTAACAATTAAAGCTATGGAAAAATCAAATGGCTGCCTCAGGAGATAGTGGATTCATTCCCTCACTGAAGGTCTCAAAGAAAGGTCAGAAGACCACTTATTGGATTTTTTATAGCAAGGATTTTTTTTTCAGGTATAGGTTGAATTGGATGGCTTCTAGGTCCCTTACAAGAAATTACATGATTTACAGAATTTTTAATAATGAACCAGAAAAGTCTTTTTTTAAACATATAATCCTAGAACTTTATAACCGTACCCCATACTACACACCTCTTTAAACAGGTGAGAAGTTAATACATTTATGTGTCTGAATAATTTATTTGTTCAAAATGTTGAATCAATCTGTCTATTCAATACATCATACAGTTGCTTATTTTTGATATAGGAAAACCTTGAGATGCTAGAAAAGTGGCCCCATATTTATTTGATGATTTGCCACTATGTGACCCAACTCAGTTAAAGCATAAGACCCCATAAGTCTCCTAAGTCATTTATCTTAAATTGTCAATTTCTCAAAATCATATCTGTTTGGATCAAAGGGCATAGGGAACTTCCATGCCATCATGCATATTATCCTTTAACAAATAATCTGCTATTATTCATATTAAAAACTAAAATTAGAATAATAAATTCCAAAAGGAGAAGCCAAAATGTCTATATCCCTTACCCCTAACTTTTTTTCTCTAATATATAATATTTTATTTTTTGTCCAATTACATATTAGAGAGATTTTAAACATTTGTGGGTTTTTTAAGTTTTGACTTTTTAAAATGACTTCCACAAGCTCTAATTAGGATTTTTTAAAAAGAAAAATACAAGTTCTTTTTTTGAAGGTTTTGTATGATTGTTTATTAGTTTTTAAACTTGCTCAAAGGCTTATTTCTCAGAGATTAAAGTGAAGATTGCTCTATTTGACAATATGAAAAATTATTTAAATCTGAGGTTGACTTCAAAATGTTGGTTGCCATAACTCGGGAGTTTTTGCTGGAGAGGCAGCTCTCTTTTATGGATTTCTTTTCATTTTGAACACTGGTGTAAAAGCTTCTTCCTATTATTAAGGGATCGATTATTCAGTCTGTGGTTAAATTGAGCAATGCAGTGGGAAAGAGTCATCCATGGAGTCAAAAAACTTGGGTTTAAACTACTGACTCTACTACTTATAAGCTTATTAGCTTATGGCCACATAAATAAATCACATACAAAAAAGTGAGAATCTCAGAATTGAAAGGAACCTCAAAACGTATCTAATCCAGAAATAATAAATTCATTATCCTCTGATCTTAAATTGCCAACAAAATTCCTAAGGGCTGCTAAAACCAGGTTAAAATGCAATTAGGTTAAGGTTCTTTTGTTTGTTTGTTTATTTAATAAACAAATAAAAATGCAGTGCAACATAATGTTAATTTCTGATTTTATAAATCAATATAAAACTGTCAGGATCTTTTCTATTTCAGTTTGGCATCACTAATTTCATCTACCCCATATCTTATAGGGAATACTTTCTTAGGCATCACTAACAATTCTTGCACCCATCTGAAAATATCTACTGAGATGAGGGATTCACCATCTCCAAAGATAATCCATTACATGTTTGAACAGTTCAATTGTTAGGAAATGTTCCCTTCAAGGGCTGAAATCTGACTCACTATAACTTCCACCCTGGCTCTTACTTCTGATCTCTGTGTCTATTATAAAAAAACAAGTTTAAAGCCTGTTACTTAAATAATTTTGTTTCAGCATTTTCCCCACCCTTAGCAAGTTTTCTGTTCTATCCAAACCAGATACTTATATCTTCTGAGAATAGTTTCAAGTTCCTATCCTGGATACCTTACTTTGGACATATTTCAGCATAATAATATATTTTGTTTTTAGAAGATCTTTCTTAAACAGTGAAGCCCAACTTTTTGTATAACCCTATTAATAGTATAGTCATACTTTTTTTTACATAAAGGTTATTGGTTTTTATAAGGCTGAAGATCTTTTAAAAGAGTTTCTTACAATATAATTCTTATAAGAAATTCTGCTTGTTTCTTATAAGATATTCTGCTTGAGAATAAAAGTAATAGAGCTAAGAACCCACAAAGGTAGTAAGAATTATCAATCACTAGTTTATCAATCACTCTCAATCACTAAATACTTGTTGAATTTGGTTTTCTGGGCCTGATCCCACTGAATATTTATAAAGTCTTCAATAAAATGCCTTTCTATAAATCAAAGGTGTGAGGAATGAGGTATGTATGTTACTAAACTACTTCCAACAATGATTCTGTCACTAGTCAGAATCAAATGGAAATCAGTTATTTCTTAAAACAATGGGGACATGTCTAGCAATCAGATATTATCCATCACAACAAAAAGTGGAATCAAAGGGTAAATGATCGAAAAGTTCTTTTCAAGACTGGTAGTGTTAGTTTGGTTTTTGTTATAAAAGCAGGATGGGGGCAGGGAAATGTCTCATTTGAGCAGTAAGTGTTGTGGGTAAATTTTCTGTTCTCATCCCTAGGGTGAACACTTGGTTTCCCACAAAATCATTCATTTAGAGAAGTATTTGCCATCAGATAAAGAAACTGAAATGAATGAGAGACTGATTATGTTTCTTCTTCATTTTTTAAAGTCCACACACCCAGATAGCCACATTTCAATTACTGCAATAAATGATCCAAATTTAGCCACTCAGATTAAATTACAAGGGCAAAGAAACCACAAGTAGAAAATCAAAGAAGACAACAAAATTTCATGAATTTCACACTGATGCAGGTATCCAAAAAACTCGTTGATCAGTTCAAATATCCCCAAACTCCCCTGACTGGAGAATCCCATTATATGGAAGGGCCATCCACTGGATGTTCTTATCTGCTTTAACAAGAGAATAAAAACAAGAGGTAGTCTAGATCTTTCTGGGCAACTAGAATTTGTTTCTGGGAGGCCCTGAATACAAATAGCATTCTAGGAATATTAATTATGCACAATGTTGTCCATCTTGAAAATAGTAAAAACGCATCATTATTATTCATTCATTCCTGATTTTCTTGCCATGAGTGAAGGTGATAAATCACCTTGGGATTTATTTCATCATTGTTCCTTGTTCATTATATTCCTCCTCTATGATGACATTAATTAGGTTCTAGGAGCAACAGAGATCTAATGAGAATTTCTCATCTTTAGTGATGTAACATACAACTATTACACAATATCTGGAGTTCTTCACAAGAGATATCTCTAGGTGAAGCTTTTAACCATCTTTCTAAGCATAATGTACCAAAAAGTTGCCTTAGCTTTCTAAGGCAATCAAAAGTCTGGGTTCTTATCAGTGTGGCTGAGTTCCTTTCCACAAAATATCTTTAAAATAGTTCTAAAGTTTTTGATTATTTTGTTGCAAATGTTGTTACAAGATGGGTGACAATAAGGGAGATAGGGATAGGGATAGGAGATCCAGAAATGACAGTTATAAAAACAAAACCCATCAACAAAACTACATTTTTTAAAGTCTTCCACCTTAGAATACCCAAATCCTACTCATTCCAAGCACCACATTCCTTTTTCCATCTTTGTGTCTTTGCCTATATTCATAAATGATCTTCTCATTGTGTGATACATATTTCTCAACAATTCAAAATATAGTTCAATTAGTTACACTTTTTCTCCAAACCATTAGTATAATCCTTCACCTACTTCTACTCAACATGCTCTCATAATCTTTACCAATTAATACATTTGTTTTCACTAAGAATTAATGCCTCATCTCTCAGCATCAGAAACCCAGTTTTACCTTGTCTGCCATTATCATAGAGGAGCCTCCATGGATGCCCAGGATGGGAGTGAGAGTCTGGGCTGAAATGAAATCAAGGATCTGAGCGATGGCTTCCTGGTCTGTGTCATCAGCAAATACCACACCCTGGATCTTGCGGTCCGACATGAGATCACAGATGCGAGTGATAATGCTCTTGGGATCAGTCTCATTCATGGCTACCAGCTCCACGCGAGGTACCACAGAGAGGTGGTGGAAGTCATCTTTCTCGTGGGCATCCTTGATAGCCACTTCGTCTGAAGTGCCCACTAGTATGACGGCAATACCAATGCTGGGATGACTCTTCTGAGCACGAGCCTTGCTGCCTGACACTGCTAAGACAGCCAGCACTAACCAGAACCTTGGAGAGTAGTACTCTGTCCTGGGCCTCATCTTCAACTCTTAGACTCCCTGAAAAGATAAAGACAAACAAACAGGAAAAGAAAAAAGAAAAAAAGAAGCAATTAAAAGAGTCTCTTTGCTACATCGTGTTCATTGTGAAGGTGACTGGCCCTTGCGAGTCAAGTACTTTATCTCATTTCACTAATCATCTATCCAAGTTCACTCTCTCAGTCATATTTTTAGTTTTGGCTCAAGTGAGGGAATGTGGGAGGAGAAGAACATTCAAGATTTCAGGATAGTTAAAAGAATATAAGTTATCCATGTAAGAGCTATAGCCAAGATACATCAATAACTGACAAAAAAGAGACACGGGCAAAATTAATATAAATATATTTTACATCATTTTGCAGTGACATCTTTAATACATTATAATCAAACTCTATTATAAAGTTTCTAATCCTAAGTGTGACATCATTTGGCTGACAGCCCAGTAACAATAGTCATTGTGTTGTCTATAGAACTATCCCCTATAATACCACTTTGTTAATAGAGTGTTTTCAAGAAGTCATTTCATGATGATAGGGAAGGTGTGCCCATAGTTGCAAAACAATATCAGCTGGTGTCACATCTCTAGGGACTCCTAATATATCCACCTGACCTCTAACACTATTCTTGCAGCTCGTCTCTGACCAGTTATTGGTTGAGGTAGAGAACTATAAAAATAAATATTATGTGCACTCCCTCACTGATTTCATCTTGCCAGGAATGTTAGAAGAAAACTATCTAGTCATAAGAAGTTACAGATAAAAATGATTTACCCCATTCCCAGACAGAATTCTATTAACTCCTAGTGACTCTACCAGGAATCATATTTTATCAAACAAGATTTACCGAATTTTTTAGGAAATACATCATTGATTATACTAGTTTTTTAGTTTTAGAGAATCTTTTCAAATTATTTAAAATGTCTTCCTACTGAAGACCTCACCCAGAGCTCCTTCTTCTCTCCTTCACTTTGTTTCATATCACCCAGATGCCCTCTGAGACTATCTCCTTCTTCAACCCTATCCCAATGAAAAGGTAGACCTTCTCCTTGCCAAAGGCTAACTCCTCTACATTAACAAATGAACCTTTTTATACCATTCTCTCCAGTAGTTAAACCCTGTATCATACCTACTCTCATTTATCTTTCTTCGTGTCTAGCAATTACTTCCCTACTATGTACAGTTACCCTTTTTACATTCTGACTTTCCCCATCATTGTTTCAATATATTTTAGTTCATCATAAGAAATTTAATGGGAATTTGGAAGAAGTTTTGTGGAAGACAAAAATGACATACAAAGTTTAACAGATGACACAGAAGAAGTTTAGTAATCAAAAATATATAAAATATATGTATAGTGCTACATAATATCAAATTTATCTTTTAATACCATAAAAAATTCAGACTCCTCCAGGGCCAGAAAATTTTATACAGATTTTCCAGATCATAGGCACTCTACACTCTTAAATCCCACAATGTGGACGAGACAACTGTACATGCTTATGACTCCTCTTTCTCAAAAATTCACACTTGATCCACTCATCTCCAGTTGCTTTTTCCCCATTTTTCTCCTGCTTTTTTTTCTGATTAAATGCCTCAACTAGGTTGTTGTTATTTAGTCATCTCAGTCATGTCAGACTCTTCATGCTCTCATTTGGGGTCACATGAAAGATGGGGGCAAAGATAGTAGAATTTTGCTATTTCCTTCTTTAACTCATTTTGCAGATGAGGAACTGAAGTAAACAGAGTTAAGTGACTTGCTCAGGGTCCACAGTAATTAAGTATCTTGAGGTAGGATTTGAACTAAAGAACATGAGTCTTCCTGATCTCAAGCCTAGTATTTTATCTGCAGAACTGGTAGATTATCTATAATCAAACCCTCCACTATCTTCTTAATTCTGTACATTCTGGTATCTGATATCATTAAACCAAAACTGCCCATTCCAAAGTTAGTGGCAATTTCTCATTTGCAAGTATAAAGGCTTTTTTCCAATCCTTATCCTTCTTGATTTCTTTGCAGTTTTTGACATTATAGATATCTTTTCTCTGGATTTTCTTGACATTAGCTACTTCTCTATTCTGGTTTTGCTCCTCCCTATCTGACTATTCCTTCTTAATCTCTACTAGATTTTTATCCATGTTATAGTCAGTCAAGGAAGTGTCCGTCATTGTTTTGTGCTTGGCCCTCTTCTCTTTTCCCTCTATACTATTTTACTTGGTGACTCCAATTCCCATGGGTTCCATTATTTATCTCTATAAGGAGGACTATTATATATCTACTTATCCAACCCTCACCTTTCTCCTAACTTCTAGACATATCTCCAACTGTTTAATAAACATCTAGAAATGGATTTCTCATTGATATTTTAACCTGGCATATCCAAAACATAACCCATTATCTTTTCCCCAAAGTTTCCATACTTTTCAATTTCCCTTATTAAGAGAACTACCATTGTGCCAGACTCTCAACTTTTATGCCATTATCAACTACTCACTCTCTTACCCCTCTTATCCAATCTGTTGCCAAGGCTTGTAAGTTTTATTTTTATAATGTCTATCATATGTCTTCTCTGACATAGCCATTACCCTATTGTAGGCCCTCATTACCTCATGCTTGAACTACTGCAATAACCTGCTGATGGTTCTATCTGCCACAAGACTATCCCTACTCCAGGCATTCCCCACTCACCTATAAAATTTAACTTCCTAAAGCACCTATCTGTCCATGTTATCTCTGCCCCCACCACCACCTCATCACTCCCTCATTCAAAAAACTCTAGGGGCTTTCTTGTCACCTGCAGAAGAAACAATAAAATCCTGTTTAGAATTCAGAGCCCTTTTTACACCTTACTCCTCTCCAGGGATAAATGACTTCCTTGTTGTTCTTTACACAAGGTACTACAATCTCCCAACTCCAGTAATTTTCATTGTTATCCCCATACCTGGAATTCTCTCCCTCATTCCCATCTTAGTTTCCCTGACTTCCCTCAAATCCCAGCTAAAATCCCATCTTCTATGAATAATCTTTCTGAACTCCCTTAATACTAACCCTTTATACCTGGTGATTATCTTCCATTTATCCTTTGCATAGCTTGCATGTACATAATTCTTTCCATATTGTCTTCCCCATTAGTCAGTGAGCTCCTTGAAAGTAGGTCCTAGTTTTGTCTTTTCTTCCCATCTCCATGCTTAGTACAGTACTGCCTTCTATATACTGGGTGCTTAATAAATGCTTATTGATTACTTATAAATTTTGTTAATGTAGATTTTGTTAATCATGAATGAGTATTATATTTTGTCAAAACCATTTTTTCCAAATACTTACATAGTCATGTTATTTGGGGATTATGTTTTTGTTTTTCACATGATTAATGGTTTTCTTAAAGCTGAACCATTCTTCCATATCTGTTATAAATCCACTTTGATCATAGTGAATAATTTTTTGATAGATGACTATAGTCTTTTTGCCAGGATTTTATTTAAAATTGCTGAGTCAATATTCACAAATAATATTTCTTCACTTTATCTTTTCCTTGTTTAAGTAATCAACCTTTTTTTTTCTTTAAGAAAACAGTTTATGTGCATACCCTTTGATCCAACAATGACTTCACTGGTCCTATATTCCAAAGAGATCATAAAAAAGGGAAAAGAACCCACATGTGCAAAAATGTGTGTAGCAGCCTGTTTTGTAGTGGCAACAATTGGAAACTGAATGGAGAGGAAATGACTCAATAACTTATGGCATATGTATGTAATGGAATAGTATTGTTCTATAAGAAATGATTAGCAGAATGATTTTCAGAAAGGCCTGGAGAGATTTACATGAACTGATGCTAAGTGAAGTGAGTAAAATCAAGAGAACATTATACACAGCAGCAACAAAAATTATGCAGTGATCAATTTTGATGGACTAGTTCTTCAACAATGAGGTGATTCAAGTTAATTCCAATAAATGTAAAGGAGAGAGCCATCTGCATCCAGAAAGAGGACTGTGAAAACTCAATATGGATCACAACATAGTATTTTCCCTTTTTTTTTTGTTTGCTTGATTTTTGCTTTTATTCTCATTTTTTTTCTTTTTGATCTGATTTTTCTTATGTAACATTATAATTGTGGAAATATTTATAGAAGAATTGCACATGTTTAACATATATTGGATTACTTGCTGTTTAGTGGAGGGATGGGGGAAAGAGATCAAAAAGTTTGGTACACTAAGTTTTGCTAGGATGAATGTTGAAAACTATCTTTGCATATATTTTGAAAATATAAAAGTTATTATTTAAAAAAGAAATCTAATGGTGAACATACAAAAAATAAATTAATTTTGGTCAAAAAAATAGTTTAGAAGTTTTTTTCTCTCTCAGTTTCTGAAAATAGTTTGTATAGTCAAACGATCAACAGATTTAAGTACTTATAATGTGCCAGACACTCTGCTAGGGACTCAAAATATAAGAACAAAGAATGAAACAATAACCACTTGAAAGCAGTTTATATTCTGAGATAAGTATATAGAAAAAGTATAGATAATATTAATATAAAATTCATAAACATTATTATACACAAAGTAGTTAAACACATGGTCATTTGGGAGAAAGAGCCCAAGGAATGAACAAATGAAGAAAGCCTTCTTACAGAAGATGGTGCCAGAGATTCATCTTGAAAGAATAGAGATTTATGCACACCTGCATTTTTGATTTCCTTCACAAGCTAATTGTACAATATTTCAGAGTCTGATTCTTTTTGTACAGCAAAATAACGTTTTGGTCATGTATACTTATTGTATCTAATTTATATTTTAATATATTTAACATCTACTGGTCATCCTGCCATCTAGGGGAGAGGGTGGGGGGGTAAGAGGGGAAAAATTGGAACAAGAGGTTTGGCAGTTGTTAATGCTGTAAAGTTACCCATTCATATATCCTGTAAATAAAAGGCTATTAAAAAAAAAAAAAGAAAGAATAGAGAAACTCTTTGAGACAGAGATAAGGAAGGAAGGATTCCATTCATGGGAAGAAGATCTAGTGCAAAAGTATTAGATCACAGAGGGAAGGATGAGAGGAATGCCCAATGAATTTAGAAAGCTAAAGTAAATTCAGTTAGACTTTAAAAGGTAATCAGAGGAGTTTATATTTTATTTTAGAGGCAAAAGGAAACCACTAGAGTTTATTAATGGAGTAATAAGTTAAGATTTGAACTTCAACCTAAATATGTTATAGATTAGAATGATGAGAATCTCAAAACTCAAGACTTACAAGTGGCCCTGGGGCGATGGACCTTGATTCTTTGAGTACCTTGAGGTTTGTTCTTTCATTTTAAGTAATTTAATAGATTGGAAGCTACAAAACTCAGAATCATGAGCCATGCAGAAGTCTATATCAAGTTTTGAAGATAGACAATATCAGTGTCCTGAATTGCTGGAGAAATCTTCAGGACCAGACTAAGATAATTAAAATGAAAACTCATGTATCAAAAATGTCACTTTTAGATGTGAATTAGGTTCTATAAGGGTTATTTAGAAACTATGTTAAGTCTGGACTCTCTCTTCTAGAAGATTGTGGTGGCATAAGAGTATGTGTCCTTAGGTGTTAAGAAAAAATATTTGTGTTTTTGTTATTGTTATATCTTCTTTGCTATTGTTATATATAATGTCCCCATGTAAATTATAAATGGTACTAATTTTTAAATAGAACTGAGTGAGATATAATCTACTAGTGACTAATAATTGGGGTAAAACATCCAAAATGGTGGATCAATCTGATAATATTAGAGAAAAAAATACCCCAGCCATTCAGGTATGCCCCCTACAACTGTAAAAAAGGAAATGTAATCAACCTAGTTCTTGGAATATGGATCCATAAGTTACTCACTGCGTTAGTTAATAATAATACATAATTGATTATAATCATTCTTTTTTATTTATACTATACTATATATTTTATGTATATGCTATATATAATCGTTATCTTTTTTGTTTTATCTATTCATGTTTTATTTATTAATTTTCCTTCTTTTTAAGCAAATGAGCTAAAAGTTTATCAATTTTCCTATTCTTTTCAAAGAAAACAGTTTTTCATTTTTTATCAGTACTTATTTTTGTGTTGTAATTTATTTCTCCATGAAATTTCAAAATGTTTCCTTTTTGTTCTTATTTTGTTGATTTTTTTTTTATTTTTTAAATTGCATATTCAATTCAGTAATCCTCTCTTTTTCTATTTTGTCAGTGTGTATTTCAAAGATTTAATTTTTCATCAAAGAACTACTTTAGCTGACTCCCCCAAATTTTGATATGTTGTTTCATTTTTCTACATAACTATTGTTTCTATTGTCATTACTGCCTCCAATTATATGTATATATATATATATATATATTGTTTACTCTTCTTATATTAATAATTATTTTGTTGAGTTGGGATTTATAAAATTATTTATCTTTCTTAAATTCATTTATAGTTTCTTTGTGCACTCCACATGGTTTATTTTTATAAAGGTGGTATGTTGTACCAAAATATATTATATTCTTCAATGTTGTTACCATTCCCAAACATCACAAGTCTTTTTTTCCTAAATTTTCCAATAGTTCCCTTTAGTTTTATTTTTCCTTTTTCTTTAAGACTTGTTCATCTCAAAGAGAAGTACATTTTAAGTCTCCTACTATTAAAGTGTAACTATGTATATCTTTTTACAGTTCCGTTACCTCAATGAATTTGGATGTCATGTCATTTGGGGAAAATGTGTCTGTTATTGATATTGTTGCATTGCTTAAGATTTCTTTATAGATACTGGAATCCTTGTCTTAATGGACTGATTCTGTTATTGAAGAAATAACCTAGAGGTAAGACAAATCACCAGTAGACTGGACATTTAGTGATTACAGTTTTTTTTGTTCAATGAAACCAATTAAAAAAGGAAGAATAAAAAAATTGGGCTTTAACCTTATGCATGCCTTTTTTATTTTTGGAGTGACAGAATGATAATAGCTCCATATATCATTGAAATCATAGGTCCAGATCTATCTCTATTCAATGCCACAGCAATTTTATTTCAAAAAGAATATGTTAAACAAATAATATAGAATTATTCATTTGGACAAATAAAAAAATGTTAAGGTAAATAATATAAAAATAGGAATGGAGGCATAATATCAAAGTCTAAACCCTGAATTAACTATAAATTAGTAATGATTAAAATAATTCAATGATGGTTACAAAATAGAAAAGTGCATCTATAAAGCAAAGTAGATAAGGAATAAACATAAGCAACTAAACTCAAATGACTAGAAATTAATAAGTCATAAACTAAAAATTACTTAAACAAGAATTCCTTGACATGAATTTCTGGGGAAGTTTTGACAGAAATTTGATTCAGATAAACTTTTTACATTCTATTATAAGTTCAATACGACTGTGGAACCTAACTGTTAAAGGCCAAAAAATTAAAAATAAAATTAGAAGATAAATCATTAAAGATCAGATATCTAAGAGAGATAGACAGATAGATGAGAGAGCAATAGTCAGACAAATAGATATATAATTAGATAGATAGATGGATGGATGATACATACATATATACATAGATGATAGATAGGTAAATAGATGGATAAATAAATAATAGAGACACATAAAACCAAATTATTCCCCAATAGATATCTGGTCAGTGGTTATAAACAAACAGTTCCCCAAAGAAATGCAGACTATTAACAGCCATGTAAAAGAAAGCTCAGAATAAAAGAAATGTAAACCAAAATAATCACTAGGTTTCACTTCACACCCAGCAAATTGAAAAAAGAGACAAAAGATAGTAACAGTTGATGTTGGAGATTTTAGGAAAAACACTAACACATTGTCAGTGAAACTCTGAATCAGTTCAACCATTTTGAAAAACAATTTTTAATTATGCAAATAAAGCTACTAAAATTTCCATCCCATTTGATCCAGGGAGCCTATTGCTAAGCTTATTGATCAAGGAGGTTAATAACAAAAGGAAAGGAATCAAATGTACCAAAATATTTTAATTGCACTTTTGTAATTACAAAAAACTCAAAACAAAGCAGATACCCAGTAATTAGGGAATTAAAATTGAGATACATTAAGGTAATAGAATATTGCTGTACTGTAAGAAATGGTAATTATAGAAAAGCATAGAAAAAATGTATGTGAACTGATGGAAAATGAAATAGAACCAGATAAATAATATGTTTTTATTGAGCGAGCAATGGAAAATCAGGAAGCCAAAACAAAAGAATACTGCATTCTGTTAAATTATAATAATCAATAAAAGCTCAAAGAAAAGATATAAGAAGACTCTTCTCATCTCCAAGGACTCTAAAAAGTTGGAAGACCATTGGTATGGAACCTCACATTAGACATTAGGCTTTTTTAATAAGTTGGTTAGTTTGCTAAATTGTTTTTTCTTCTTCTGTTCTTAATTTTTTTTATTCTTTATTACATAGGCTTGTCCTCTGAAAAGAAGAAAGGGTATACAGAAGAAAATGTACATACTATAAAACAAAAAAATGATATGTATAAATATTTATTTTTAAAAGTTAATCAATTTAAGTACTTTTCGTAACTATGAATTTCCTAAAAAAGGAATAGAGATGATTACAAATGATAAAATTGATAATTTTGAGATAAAATTGAATGAAAAAAAGTTTGTATGAAGTCAATACAACTAAGTGAAGAAGGAAAGTGGTTAATTGGGAGAAAAATATTTACATCTGAACCAATACAAATGTATAAAACCAAAAATCATCCCCAATAGATAAATGTGTAAAGGATATAAGCAACTAATTCTTTTTTTTTTATTATTCCTAACCCCTAATAAGAAAAGAAATTTAAATCAAATCAACTCTGAGGTCTTATCTCAAATTTAAGTGAATGGCAAAGATGTGGGAATAGATAGTATTGGAGTAGCTATAGAAAGATCAGAACCTTACTATAGTTTTAAAGAACTAGTTAATTGATCCCATCATTTTGGAAAGCAATCTATAATGATGCTAAGTGACAAAAAATGACCAAACTCTTTGATGCAGAGAGGAAAATGTGAGACATATATCCCAAAGAGGTAAATGATAAAAAGGAAAGGTTCCATAAACACTCTGATACTTATAATAACAATTTTTTGTACTAGAGAGGGCTGAAAGCAAAAAATCATCAATTATAGAACAACTAAAACAATTGTGGTATGTAAATTCAATGGAATAGTATCATTGTACTAAAAAGAAATAGAGAATACAATGAAAACAAAGAAATATCAACAACATATGAGTACCAAAAAAAATGAGATTGTATGTGCTGATGCAAAGTAAAATAAGTGAAACTAAACAAAGTGCCACCACAATGACTAAAATAAGGTAGATAAAAAAAACCAACAAAATAATCAAAACACTGCTATGAAATTATAGTGATCAACACTGACTCCAAAGCAGTGATATACTATGGATATGAAATGCCACATTTTAAAAAATACAGCTGTTAGTATTATATTCACATATATTTGTTAGGTTGTTTCTAAATGAACTTTTAAAATTGGATTCATAGAACCACGGGACAAAACTACAATTCAGTGTACCTAGAAGATTCTCATCCTTGCAATAAAAAGAAAAGTGACCCAGGTTGAAATGTAACTAATATTTACTGCTCATCTAGAACATGCTTGGTATTAGAGTATTGAAAGACATTTGGGAGTTTGACAAAAATCATAACCAAACCAAAGGGATAATGAATGAGTTAGCCCTGGAAAGGTATTTCTCCCTGAAAATCACAAAGGTCATTAATTATGTGGGAACTGCGAGATAGAGAGTGAGAAGTTAAATATCTGAAGGCATTCTGAAGCTGAAGAGTCACAAAAAATTTAGTTAACTTCTGGATCAAAGGCATTCTGGAATATAACCTGTCCAGGTTATATAACCGGTTCTTTCTAGCTTTCAGCCATTCCAAATGATAGAGCTGCATAAACTATCTTGCCTTTCTTTTGAGAATAAGAAAAGTAGTTTATCTCAGAATAAGATAAAAACTACCCTACCCCATTAAAGAAAAGTTATATGTTTCTGTCTGATTTGGGGGAGTTTTATTTGTTTGGGGGATTTGTTTTGGATTTTTTAATCTCATCCTCTGGATCAGTATCTGACAAATAATGAATACCTAACAAATGTTTGCTGATTGACTAGATGAAATTAGAAAACAATTTAAGACCTTGCTAAAAGCTGTCACAAAGGTTGGCATTGTGATCTAGTGAAAAGAAGAATCAGTTTAAATTTCTTCTCTAAAAGTTTAAACATATCTAAAGAAAAAGACAGCTATCCACAATAAGTATTCACAGAACTCATGAACTTAGAGCTTCTATGGACTAAACAAATAATTACATCAGTTATAACCTTTATATAGGATTTCCTTTCAAAAAGCAGGTTCTCAAAATGAGCCAAAACACAGTGTGGTACAACTAATGGCTAATTTCATCGAAGTGGGATTTTTCTGCTATGATCAGGATATGAGAATGGACCTATGATTTCATTTGTACAGGAAAGTTCCAAATAAAGTAACTCTCTCTACTAACACAGTTCTAAGCTTTCTCTATAGCTTAGAATTTAAAGAGAGTTTCTTAGAGCCCTGGAAAAGTGTGACTTAGTGAGAATATGTCAAAGGAGCACTTGAACCCAGGTCTCACTAGCTTCAAGATTAGCTTCCTAACAATTACACCCCTCTTGCCTCTCAATAATCTTGTGAATACAAATTATTAGACTCCATCATAGTGGAAAATATTATTTTTGTTACTATTTCTATTAACTGTAATGCTCTCAGCATTCTCCCACTTTGGTGTGTATTATTTGTTCTCTTTAAAACATTGCTTGTGTTTCTTTTCTATCCCTTCTATAATGCATTATACTTTAGGAGTGAGATGGTTGTGACATTCAAAGAATAGAATCTGGCTTAGCAAAGGATCCCTTTTATGCACAAAACACAGTAAAGCACTTTACAAAGCAATACATTATTGGCTATACTAGAAGGACAGGAAGTGAAAACAAAGATACTGCTATTCAGCAAGTGCAAACTCAATTTCCAATATCAGCAGAGGTTTGAACATAGGGCAGAAAATGAAATCTTCTCATTTTCTTTTAGAGTCCACAATATAGTTTGGGGTAAAAAGTAATTAAACTAGAAGGGGGAAAAACATGGTTCTAATGTCCGGTCCATCATTAATAAACAGCAGGAATTTGGCAAGCCACTGGTCCTTTCTCAATCTGAGTTTTCTCAGCTATAAAATAGGAATAACTGTCCTATTTCCTATACATAAATGAATATAAAATAAGATTTGGGGAATATAAAATGAGATTACATGTCAATAAATCAGTACTAAGAATTTATTAAGTGCCTACCATTTGCTAGGTAGTTATGGATATAAGCACAAACATCAAATAGTCCCTGCCCTCAATATGCTCACATCTTCTTAGGAGAGTCAACACATACAGATATAAGTATTTATAATATGTACACAAGATCTTGATACCCAAAAAAGCCAAATTAAAGGAGAAAGGACCTATTTGTACAAAAATATTCTATTTTACAGTGACAAAAAATTGGACATCAAGGAAATGTTATCAATTAGGGAATTACTGAACAAGTTCAGTCATATGACTGAAATGGAATACTAATGAACTATAAGAAATTATTAGGATGGTTTCATAAAAGTCTAGAAAGATTTACATAAATTGATGCAAAGTAAAGTTATCAGAACCAGAAAACCATTGTACATAGTAACAACAATATGGCAAATAGGATAAATTATGAGAAATTTAGCTACTTTGATTAAGACAATGATCCAAGACAAGTCCAAAGGACTCATGATGAATGCTATCCACCACAAGAGACAGAATTGATGAATTCTGAATACATATTGAAAGATACTTTTTTAAAACTTTCTTTACTTTCATTGGTTTATTTTGGTTATTTCATTTGAAACTTAGCTAGTAAAAAATATTTTGCATGACTTCACATGTATAATTGATATCAAATTGCTTGCCTTCTCAAGGAGGGGAAAAGGAACATTAAACTAAAAAAAATTAAATGATTATTTTAAAATTGGGAAATATTTAGTGAAATAAATAAAAATAATATTTCAAAAAGGAAAGTGTAAGATGTTATAAAATTTTAAGGTATGTTTTATATATATATATGTATATATGTATATATGAAGTAACACTTTTTTATAGACATACAAATTATACAGATGGAGAGAGGAAGTAGAATATGGAGTATGTCCAAAAGACAGAGGATAAGACAAACATTAAGGATAGCATTACAAAAGTAATAAGATTCTTCTCAAATTTTACTGGATCTCTTTCTGGACAATAGAACAATATCGTTTCTCCAGGCTTCCTACTTAGGGCCATAGTATTAGAGATTTGAAGGTAAAATGGACAAGAGAGACCATCTATTTCAGCCCTTTTATTTTATATACGGAGATTGGGATTTAGAGAGGTTGTACAGAATCACACAGATAGTAAGTGACAGAGAAGGTAGGATTTAAACTCACTTTCTTTGACTCCAAATCTGTTGTTCTTTACACTGTAACATAATAGTTCTTTATTATGTCATATTTCCCCTACTTATAATAATAATGATGATGATTATAACAACTAGCCTATCATCATCATTATTATTACCTGCTTTAAACTGTAGAGTGTTCTACATCTTTTATGACATTTGTTCCTCACAATAACCCTATGGTGCACTGTCTATGATTATTCCTATTTTATAAATGAGGAATCTGAGTTTGAGAGGGGTCAAATGAGTAGCCCAGGATCATACAAGAATTAAGGCAATATGGCAATATGTGAACCCAGATCTTCCACATTCTATCTATTCTGAGACATAGCTGACACTAAATATGAGCAGTATCCATAAAGCATTCTCTCTAAATAAACACATTTTGGATCTAGAAAGAGTCAAGGGACATGCTGCTTACTCCTTTGAGTGGACTTGAAAGAAGTAACTCTCTCTTGAGAACTCAGTTCCCTTATATTTAAAATGTAAGAGCTTCAGCAGATCATTTCACTACTCTAAGCTTCAATTTCCTCCTCTGAAAAGTGAGGTTAATAATACTTACTTCTCCATAACTCATATTATTCTCTTTTTTCTTTTCTTTTTCCCTTCTTTTCATTTCTTCCTTCCTTCTTCCTTTATTTTTTTTCCTGCTTGCTCTCTTAAGGGCTTTATTTCTTCTTTATTCCCTTTCAACTGGGTCCATTTATCCCACTCAGGCTGGGAGTACAGAGGCCAATGAGGAGCTGATCAAAGTGCTGAATGGGATAAAAGCTTTATCCTACTCCTTTTTTCCTCATATAAGCCAGTTTATCTCCCCTTAGGCAGCCTGATAATGCTCCTTGCCTGGAGTTCTCTCTTTCCCTGGAATTGGTATAAGCACCAAATTGTTGTTAGCTCTTTTGTAGCTCAGAACTCCTAAATTTAAGAGAGCTACCCAGCCTCCCCAAAAGCAAGGACTATAGGCATGCTCCAGGTGACCCACATTGTACTGAAAATAATTCAAATTAATCAAATGGAATAAAGTATGTAAAATAAGTAATATTAAATAATTTTAATTTATATGCAATAAATAACAATTTTAATTAATACAATCTTGCTTTGGCCTTTAAGGAGCATAGAATCTGAGAGATGACAAGCTACATAGACAATGATAATAACTGTATAACACTTTAAAGTTTACAAATAATTTTCTTCACAGCAACTCTTTAAGGTACAACTATTGTCATACATATTTCTACAAATTAAAAAACTGAGGTTCAAAGAAGCCAAATAGAAATTAAAAATAAAGTGTCTAGAAAAGGTGCAAATGAGATAATGTATGCAAAAGTGTTTTGTAATCCCAAAGTCAATAAAAATGGGAATTACTGAATTCACTGGAGGCAAAAGAGGGTCTAGAAATTCTGCAGCAAACAACTCCAAAAAGATTGTTGGTGTTCACTTCTTTGATTCTCTGCCCTGCTTCTTATTCATACTAACACCTCTGGAATCTTCTGCCAAAGTAGATGATGATGATATGAGTCAAGGGACATGCTAACCCTAAAAGGAGAACTAGGATAACTACAACAAGAAATGAGGAGTGTAATATAATGGTTGACTATATGTTGTAAGTACCACCCACAATAATATTAACTGAAGCTTAGAATAACCATCAGAAGCAGTTGGCAAGCCAACTGGGATAGAAAATTAGGATTTCATGTCATAAACAAGTTTAAAGTCAATAGCCAGTGGTGACCATCCCTGATCCTTATATAACTACAAATAATAATACATGCAAAATACTCTGTTCCATTGATATTTTCTATTGATCCACTCTCCCTAAATCACATATGGCTCCTTTTCCCAAGGTTTTGTTCTGACTTCTTCTTGACATAAAAGGCTCAGGCTTAGTTTATATATATACATATATATATATATATATATATATATATATATATATATATATATATGTATGTATATATATATACATATATATAATTAAAAATTCATGTATTGATTTTAAGCCCTATAGAGTTCAGACTTAATCCTTCTTTTAAAAAAAACTTATTTTGAAGTGGCATTCTGAAAGGGTTAGAGAAGAGATACAAGAGGAAATTTATAAGCAAAAGCATTAACAAATGATCCCTTTCAAAAAAGCATTTGAATCTAAAAAATTCATCAGATTCTCTAAATAAAATCTATATATATACTGTAATGCTTGATGACTTTGATGGAAACATGGGGGAAAGTAAAAATGAAGAGAAATATATAGAAAAACACAGGTCAGTAAGAAGGCAGGAAAGAAACCTAAATTTTGCAGAAGAACCATACCTCTAGATCAGGGGTAGGTAAATCCTGGCCAGCATATTTTTTGCATTTTTAAATAAAGTTTTATTGTACTTAAAAATATAAAACTATTCTTTGAGAAAGGGGCTTTATAAAAACAGACAGTAGACCAGACATGAACTTCAAGCTATAGTTTGCTGACTTCTATTCTAGATCTAAAAAAGCCCAAAATAATACCTAAAGTGTGAAGTAGATTATATTTTGACAGGAAAAAGGCTTGTTATTATTTGTAAGAGTTTTTGCTGAGTAAACAGTCTTTAAGCAATTACCATTTAAATTCTTCAGCATTAAGATAAGAATCAAAAAAGGAGAAAGGAAGAGAGGAAAGGAAGGAGGGAAGGAGGGAGGGAGGGAGGGAGGAAGGGAGGAAAGAAGGAAGGAAGAAAAGGAAGAAAGGAAGGAAGGAAGGAAGGAAGGAAGGAAGGAAGGAAGGAAGGAAGGAAGGAAGGAAGGAAGGAAGGAAAGAAAAGAAGAGAAGGAAAGGGAAAAGTGAGAAAAATATATTCAGTAAAAGTGGAAAAACACCTAATCTTGGGTTATTTAAACAAGTAACTGAAAATCAAAAAAAAAAAAAAAAAAAGGAAGGATTGACAGAATTAACACTAGCAAAAACTATAATAATTTTATCCATTGGTTTAACCACTAATTAATTAGTACAACAAGGAGACCAAAAGAGGCTTAGTGAATAAATATCTGGCTTATTCACCAGCTGGAGAGAGATGGCTGCCAAAGTCAACACTAGGTTAGATCATAAACTCATTAATAAAATCTCACCAAAAACAATGATTGACAGAGACAGTTATAGGCAATATCATCTTATAGAGCAGTAAGCAAAGGAACATAAACCCAGTTTAAAGAAAGCTAGAAATACATCCAGGGTTTATATGAAGAAGAAAATGATAAGACTATAATAAGAAAAAATGGGAAGGATTTGCAAAGATTATTGCAAAGATAAAAGAAAGCTATTCCCTCCAACAATGGCACTGATCGCATTGCATGAACTCTGACATCAACCTCACATGTTCTTATTAAAGGAAAAAGAAATGGAAACAAAGAATGAATGATTAATTGAAGATAATGAAAGAAGCTAGACTGGACTGGAGTAGTATTTAAGAAATAATATTCCTTAAAATATTATTTAAGGAATCTATGCATGAGGTGACAAAAGTGTGAGGACATTAAAGCAACCAAAATACATGGTATCTGAAAGAAAAGAAAAATATTGGACTTTATTGAAAAAAGTGACTGAAATAACATTAATAACTATCAACCTATTCACACATATCTTCAAAAATTAATGGCAAAAGCTTTGTTCAGATATGGAATGTAGCTTTACTACTTCACAATTAAGTAAAAGATCGTAAAAAATATAAGATCCACTTGTGCTTACTGATTGCTAATTGACAAAAAAAAGCACTTGATTTCATTGAACGCAAGGGCCATTCATTTTACAGACTCTTTAAAAGTATTTCCAATCTTGGCATCAAAATTATATAAGATTCATCATAGTATATGATAACATAAGCTACCCTACTTAATGACCCTATAATAAGAAATATGAAATGAGTCATAAAATTTAGAAAAGCATGTTCATCAAAGGTATATATATTTCTGTGATGGAGAAGATACAGCACAGAATTGAGAATAAGATCCTCCCAGTGTTCTTGTTCCCAGATGCCATTGTGCTGATGATATTAAAAAGATGTCCCTTGAAGGAATTCTATAATCATTCAAGGAATCTTTTGTCCATTTTTTGTCCACATAGGAAAGACCAAGTGGATAAAAACTATCTATGGTCCATGTTTCAATATGCATTTTGATTGGCAGCCTATAGACCTTGTCCATTATGTATATCTATGAAAAACTGCACAGAGAGACATTGAGTCAGACTCAAATTTGAACAATAGGAAGAGAGAGGACCAAATTGCCTTTAGGAAATCAAAAGAATTCTTTGCCTATCTAGATGAAGAGGCCAACCTTTTCTATACTAACATCCTATAAGTATTGCCATAAGGCAGCATGACTACTTCCAAAGAACTAATATTAATTACCTTTTATACTCATTAAATGATATTTGACATATGGTATATAGGAGCAGTCTGCTACATATACTCAATGAGAAATTCTCAAAAAATAAGAGTAAAAGACAACACTAAAGAATTGTCTGACAAAATAGATAATTTTGATTATATTAAGTTAAAAAGTTTTTGAACAAATAAAACTAATGCAGACAAGATTAGAAAGGAAGTAATAAATTGAGAAAACATTTTTACATTCGAAGGGTCTGATAAAGGCCTCATTTCTAAAATATATAAAGAATTGACTCAAATTTATAACAATTCAAGCCAATCTCCAACTGATAAATGGTCAAAGGATATGAACAGACAATTTTCAGATGAAGAAATTGAAACCATTTCTAGTCATATGAATAGGTGCTCTAAATAACTATTGATCAGAGAAATGAAAATTAAAACAACTCTGAGGTATTACTACATACCTCTCAGACTGCCTAAGATGACAGAAAAAGCCATAATAGAAAAACACAGACAAGAATGACACAGGATGGCCATACTGGGATGAATTGAGATATGTGTCATTTTAGGGAAGTTTCAATGCAGTGAGAAAATAGATACCTTAGAGCATCTGAAACTATATACTTATACAAATATACACACATGTATATTCATGTGTATGTGTATGCATGAGTGTATAAATATATAATTCTATGTGAATTACCTGGGGAAAAGTATAAGAATTAAATCTATTGACTTAATAAACCTAACAACTTTTTACATATTTAAAAACTTTTAATATTCAACATGTCCTTCTTTTGCTACAGTCACATATTCTACATGATTTGTCATTGAAACCATCAGATTTTTACATGAAAATCATTGATATTATTTTACACAGAATAATCAATCTAATTTATGTGATTTGATTTTTTACATTACATTTATTTATGGATTATTCCCACTTCACCAGCTATATATTGTTAAAAAAATACTATTAAGTAAAATTAAAAATATATAGTTACCTCAACAGAAAGTACATGCAATATTTCACATCTGAAGTATCACCTACGGCTCTATTTTTTAATTAACAGAAATCTATTTTTTCTCCCACCTGTTCCAAATCTCATTGAAAAAAATAAGGGAAAAAATTTCTCATGATAAATATACATAATCAAACAAAACAAATTCCCCAATGGCTATAAACAAAAATATATGTTTCATTCCATACACTAAATCTATCACCTTTCTGTAATGAAGAGCATGTTTCACAACTGGTCCTCCAAAATCATAAATCGACATTAAATTGATCACATTTCTTAGAGCTTTCAAAGTTGTTTGTTTTGACAGTGTTGTTATATAAATTGTTCTTTTAGTTTTGCTCACTTTCATTCTTCATTAATTTATAAAAATCCTCAAAATTGCTCATTTTAAAAATAGTTATGTCATATGATAAATTGTTTTGTCTCTCCTGACTTCACTTTACATCAATTCTTTCCATGTAATTTTAAAAATCATCAGTTTCTTCATTTCTTACAGCAGAATAGTACTCCTTCACATACTACAACTTATTCAGTCATTCCTCAGTTGTTAGAATGCCCTTCATTCTAGCTTTTTGCCAGCATGAAAATATGTGCTATCCAGCCCTTTTTGTAGTGGCAAGGAAGTGGAAACTGAAGTCATTCGTTGGGAAATGGCTGAATAAGTTACAGTATGTGTATGTACTGGAATATTACTATTCTATAAGATACAATCAGCAGGATGATTTTCAGAAAGACCTGGAGAGCCTGGTGCTAAGTGAAGTGAGTAGAACCAAAGGAACGTTGTATATAGCAATAACAAGATTGTATAATGATCATCTCTGGTGAGCTTGGCTCTTTTCAACAATGAGGCCAATTCCAACAGACTTGTGATGGAGAGAGCCATCTGCATCCAGAGAGAGGCCTAAGGGACTGAATGTAAATGAAATTGTTTCTTTTTTTCTCATTCCTTTTCTGATCTGATTTGTGTGTGTGTGTGTGTGTGTGCAGCATGATAAATGTAGAAATATGTATAGAAGAATTACATATTTAACCTATATTGGATTATGTGCTGTCCAGGGGAAGGGAGGAGTAGAGAAGAAAAGAGAAAAATTTGGAACACAAGGTTTTGCAAGGGTGGATGCTGAAAATTATCTTGGTATACATTTTTAAAAAAATTAAAAAGCCATGATTCAAATTCAGATCTTCTGCCTTTTAAGTAATATCTTTTAAATTGTAATCTTTCAATAAAATGAGATTAATAAAACAGATAACATTTAAATTCTCTTTTAATTCTGAAATTATATAAATATATATGAAATATTTGTATTTGACTATGGTGATAAAGATGATTTTGGATATTATAATCAGATCCAGGACTAGCTTGAGAGAATAGAACATCTCAAATAGTGCAGGTTTTGTGTTAGTCTTCTAGGTCTGGCATTACTTTCCTCATTAATTAATATCCTGAGAGGATCATTCTGGTTTTATGCTGAGCTATAGTGGATTCTGAGTTTCTGAGTAGCCCTGATTTATAGACAAAGTTTTAGAGGATAAGAAAATTCTCTGGATGACATTTATTTTTGTGCGTGTAATAGTAAGGCTACATTGATTATCCTACTCACTTAAGAGAGGTATATAAGAATATTTTTTGATTAAATTACACCAGAATGGGATGTGAACAAGACCTATAAGCCTCCTTGCCTCAGTCAAATCCTGTGTGTAATAAACTTGGTCTTGCCAGTGGTGATTTATGTGAAAGGGAAGAGCTCTTTCAAAATTGCAGATGTAGTTATTCTGAGGTTTGAAAGAAGAGAGGAAGGAACAGGTCAGATAGAGCTAAGCCAAGAATTAACAGCCCCAGGACAACCAGTAGAAGGAGAAAGAAAAGGTAGATCTTAGCTGAAAAAGAGAAGAAACATATTGAGCATGGTCATGAGCTCTAGCATCTAAAAACAGAAAACACAAATTGAATGCATCTAATGTATACACCAACTTAAAGACCAAAGAAAGTCTTAAGAAGTGGCCTATTTTCTCCAACTTCTCCTCTTATAGTTATTTTATATTCTAGTACCCTAATATAATACGTTGTTTTATTATCCAACCCTTTGCAGGAAACTTGAATTTACCTCAACTACAAAGAGGCCAGTGATGAAGTAGAGATAGATATAAATATAAATTTGGGTAGAGAGCCTATCTTCTACATAAATAGGAGGAGTTATCTTAATGGATTAGAGAAATTTTGGTAGTAGGAAAGAGAATAATTTGACTTCAAATCTTACTTCATATACTTGTTCATATACTATCTCCAAGTCCCATAAAATGGTGATAATAACAACACATACATATCACATGATTGTTGTGAGGATTAAATAATATAACGTATGCAAATACCTTTTCAAACTTTAAAACTCTAAATAAATGTCATTATTGTTGTAATTATTTTGTAAATTATAAGAGAGTGTATTACAGATCTTGGAATGATCTGTGTCAATATATGGACATGGAATACCTCAGTGGTACTTCTTTTGTATAATTCTTTTTAAAATGTAAATTGTTGATAAGTCCTTTGTATATTCATATCAGTTTGTTTTCCCCTTCACCAGAATGGTTTGCTTTGCATCTTTAGAACTTCATTTATGAGACTTTTCATGCACCCTGTGCTCTTTCCTCTTGTACAATTTTAGTTCATATGATATTGTCAATTCTTTCTATGGATTCTTTGAAATCCACCCTGCATGTTAGACAGCAAGCTCATTTTTCCTTTTCTTGCAAAGATTATTATAAGATAGAAGGGTCATCTCCTATCCTTGCTGAGTATCATTTCTACCCCAACAACTAATTACTCCTTGTTAGTATGTGTTAGATCCAGTATAGCAGTTTTACTCCATGGTTCCTTAGCCTTTGGAAGGATAAAATTATCTTCAATACAGGCCAGAAAATTACCATCTTCTCATCTTTTTAATAGAGAGAGCTTTGGCATATGATGGGATAATTGAATTTTCCCTTCACTATTATATATACATACGTACATACACACACATGTAGTATGCTTTACATCTTCTTGTCTTTGGGCTTTTACTAAGTTGACCTTCTTTAACATCCTTCTTCCTGTTCCTTCCTATTCCAATCCAAGGCATCTCTATTTGATGAAGTTTCCCCCATCAGCCCCACTGTGAATTATATCTTTCTAAATTCCCATAGCACTTTTTCCCCTTATTTTACGTATCCATTATTGCTTTCAATAATTACTTATCTCCTTTCCTTCACAACATACATGTGTTGTATATATGTGTCTTTTTTTTCTTACCTTGGAATCAAACTATAAACTCTTTGAAGATGAAGATCATACCCCTCCTCTTTATGCTTTCTTTGCCAAAGTTTTATTTTAACCCACGTGTTCACTAAATTTTTCTTTATTTGTCATTGATTGCCTATTAGAAGAGAAAAATTTAAGATTTTATATGTAGAGATCAAATTCTAGGTTTCTAATGTCAAAATCTAATGTTAAATGGGCAACTCAGGGCTGCCCTGATCTTACGCCATGTGTCTGGCAGTAGGGACCTTTGCCATGAAATTGTTGGCAATGCCAGGTCCTAGCAAGTCAGTGATTGTTCTTCATTCAGCTTCAGTGGGTCATGAAAAAAGGAGGAGCAGGCTGTGCCAAGCTGTCTGTGTCCTGCCATTTATATGCTGGCAGTGGATAGTGTGGTATTGGTCTGTCTACTCATTGATATTCATGGAGTTCTAACAGTTGAAATGCTTTGTTCTACCTTTGGTATTCAAGATAGGAAGTAAGTTCTGCTATATCATTACTAGTCCATTGTCCTATCTTAACCTTGGTAAGGGCCTGGAATATGATACTCATTTTTAAGAAGTATTCAAATGAAAATATAAAAGAGAGTTTGATAAATTATAGCTCTGTCATTACTATCACTTTATATTACTCTTTTCTTTAGAGGAGTTGTAAGTTGTTATATTTTTTTTTCATTAATTTTTTTAAGTTTTAGGCATCTTCTGGTGTATCACACAAGAATCTAAAACTATATATATATATATATATATATATATGTATATATATAATATATAATAACATAATTTTTTTCTAAACTTGCAGTAGCATCTTCTACTTAAAATGTCCTATAACTATATTGTTGGGTTATAATATCTGTAGTCAATGAAAATCTAATTCAACAACTCATTCTTGACAGTCTTTATGTAGAGCTTTAAAGTAAAAAAAAAGCATCTGTGAGGTAAGTAAAGCAGGATTATTATCTTCTCTTTACAGATGAAGAAACTGAAGATCAGAGAGGGATATTATGTATATACTTAAACGTGTGCAATAGAATAAATATTTCCTAAGGGCAAGAATTATTACATATTCCAAACACTTAGCAGTGTTTGGTAGGTATGTAGATGCTTAATAATAAATACTTCTTGACTGATTGATCAATTTAAGTCTTAGAATTGATAGCTTGTTTTTTTACTTCTCAACCTGTCACCTCATCATAAAAATAAACAAAGCTAATTTTTTAAAAATTAGCCTTTTGGGGGGAAAAGAAGGGGCAGAATCATTGTTCAGGGTGGCTTAAATTATGACAACACATATCATAAAAAGGCAGAGCTGCTCATCTTAGCTTTGGTCTTTTTTTCTTTGCCAATGACAATCATATGGGTACATTGGAGAGTACACTATTTGGAACCAGTAAACCTTGGATCAGATTCTGGCTCATTACTATATAATCTGTGTACTCTTGGCCAAATCATTTGGTCTCTCTGTGCCTCAATTTCCCTATCTATAACCAACTAATAAACATTTATTAAATACCTGCTATGTGCCAAGTATTATGCTAGGTATAAGGGATACCAACACAGTTATTGCAACAATTTCTCCTTATAAGAATCTTACATTTCAATGTTGAGACAATAAAGATAGATAAGCATATAAAGAATAAAAAGAGAACAAATACAAAGAAACACAAAGTAGTTAAATATAAAGTAATTTGAGAAGAAGGATCCTAGCAGTTGATGGGAGGAGAGATTTCACATAGAAGTTGCTACTTGGCTACATCTTAACGGAAAAAAGGATTCTGTGAGATAGAGATTAGTTGGAAGCACTTTCCACGTTTGTGAGATTGCTACTGCAAAGGCCTGAGTAAGAAGACTTGCTTGGCTGGACCTCAGAGACTTGAACAATGGGAATGGGACAGAAAGGAAGGGGACAGTATGCAAGGAGGCTAGAAAGATAGCTAGGGACAAAGTTATGAAGATTTTAAGAGCTAAACAAAGGAGTTTATATTTTATTCTAAATGGAATATTATCAGGAACTTATTGATAGTAGGATGATATAGAGATTTTATTAGATGGCCTGTAAATTATCTTCCAGTTCTATATGTATGATTTTAAGACATTAAATATAAGAATCACAAAAATGATAATATGAAATTCATATACAAAGAGAGAGATCCTAGCTGCCCTTGAGAAGGTCACTTCATTAAAGTCAAATGAAAGATATCCAAGGGAAGTTAAAGAACTTATATGGGTGTATTTATTTTATATTTATTGTGTATGTATTTCTGCACTACATGTTATCTCTGGAGCCCCCAAAAATGCCTGCTACTTGAAATGAAAGATTGTTTAATTTTTTAATAAGTATCCCAAGAATGTAGCACCATACTTACTTAACAGTAGACAATCAATAATTAATTACTCGACTGATTGACTGACTGACTGATGTGATTACTGAGCCATGGTCAATGATCTTTAAATGTTTACAGAAGAAGTGGTGCAGAATTGAAGGACATTACCTCCTTTTTTAACAGGATTACTGTACCAGTAGGTCAGGAGAATGATTCAGATATAATCTGCCTAGATTTTAAAAGAATATTTGACAGAGTCTTTTGAACAAGATAAATATAACTAATAAAATAGATGAATTCAGACCTGGTTGAATAGTTAGATCCAAAATCAAAAGTTTAACATTGACCTGAAAAGAAATCTATAGCAAAATGACTCTGAAATTTGTGTTTATACTTATGATATTCAATTGAATATCATAAGTATTTAATGTCTTTTTTTTTGCATTGACAGGATTCCCTTGGTATCCATCCTTCATCTCCACCTCTCAGAAAGTCATGCTCAACAACAAAGAGTGTTTTAGAAGACAAAAGAAAAAAAAAAAGAAAAATTAGGATAATTGGTCAACATACTAAAAATATATGCAATGTGCAATATTTATGAACCTCCCAACTCTGCAGAAGGGTGATTTCATATGATGCTGTTCCTGATGTTTTGGGTGGTAGTGGTGATGATGGTGAGTCATTTCGGCCATGTCTAAGTTTCCCTGAATTCATTCAAGGTATTCTTGGCAAAGGTACTGGTGTATTTTGCCATTTCCTTCTCCAGCTTATTTTACAGATGAGTAATCAAAGGAAATAGGTTAAGTGACTTGCCCAGGGTCACACAACTAATAAGTGTCTGAGAGTGGATTCGACTCCAGGACAGTGTTCTACTCTGCCTCTTAGCTATCCTCAACTTTTCACATAATGTTTAATATTTTTTATTAGTGAGTTGAATTAAAGGCATAAGTAGCATATTTATTGAAACTACAGATAACATAAGCCTAGGAACAATAACTAATACATTGGATGACAGAGCCAAGCTCCAAAAATAACTCGACAAGTTAAATCTAATAAGATAAAATGTCATGGCAATAAATATATTGCCATATATATAAAATATAAAGTATTTTAAAAATAAACTTCATGGATAGAAAGAAGATGGGTAGTCATGGCTAGACAGCAGGTTTTCTGAAAAGGATCTGAGCATTTTGGTTGACAAAAAGCTTAATATGAATCAACACTGTGAAAGTGTCCAAAAATTTAATGCAACCTTATGTTGAATTAAGAGAAATGTATACTCTGCCTAGATCAATTTAATTTAGAGCCCCGTGTTCAGTTCTGTGTACCACATTGCAGGAAGAATGTTGGCAGGCTAATGGGTGTCCAGAACACCACCAGGGCAAGGAATGGTTTCTAGATCATGTAGTAAGAATAAGTTGAAGGAACTTGGGATGTTTAACATGAAAAGAGAAGATATGGAGAGATTAGAGAAGAGAAGATGATTTCTACCCCAATATTTGAAAAGATATAATCATGCAGAAGATAGAATAAATTGGCTATGGAACAAATCTAGGAGCAATAGATATAGTTAGGTTTGACATGAGGTAGCTTTCTAATAATTAGAGATACTCCCAAAGGGTATACCTGAGGGTTTACACCCTCAGGAGGCAGCAAAGAATACATGACCATTTTCTGTGTTGAAGAAGAAATTTCTATTTAGATATGAATTGGAGAAGATGGCCTTTGAAATTTTTCCAACACTAGAACTCTGTGATTCTATGAAAACATTTTCAGGAGACAATGGATATTCCATTTAGGTTGAAAAGGAGGTTGGAGTCACATTTCTGGAGAACTGAATATCAGGTTAAGGAGTTTGGCATTTCCTATGGACAATGGGACAATGAGTTCTTATTAAATAATGTAAGAAATTGGTTTTATATCTCCTAATTTAGTATATCCACATAATTAATTTTTCAAATGTTGATATTTTGTCAAAACAATAAGCACTTCCCACAAAATACAGAACTAACCACATTATGAAGTATATTCTTTGGAAAGAGTTAAACCAAACCATTTAATTGAGTTATTTAAGCTATATTACATTCTGCAGTTTACCCACATTGTCCACTGAATTTAATAAAATGTTGTTGCCTCAGTTCTCCTTTCTTATGTTGTTGCAATTATGTTGTTCTACCTCTGTTTTCTTTATCCAATATTATTTCATAAATGTCTTTTCTTATATTCTTACAGAGCAACACCATTTCATGAAATGTATATAGTTGATTTAGCCATTCTCTCTAGTCACTGGGCACATATTTTGTTTTGTGAATAATTCTATTCTGAATATTTTTGTATATGTATATCAATAACCTCCTTGGGATATATTCCCAGTAGTAAGATCTTCCATCCAAAAGCATGGCATTTAATAGCATTTCTTGAAAAATTCTAAAATATTTTTCAGACCAATGGCAACAATATATTGCTACACTGGCAGAAAATTAGCATGCCTGTCTGTCCTCCTTCCTTTCAAAAATGAGTTTTCTCATCTTTTTTCTATCTTTTCTAGTTTGATAGGTAAGGTTATATCTCAGTTTGCTAAATCCATTTTATTTCATATTGAGTGTGTATCCAGCCTGAGGCATTATAGTGGAAATAAAAGTACAGATGCAGACAACATCATTGTATAGCTGATATGGGAATTATTAGATTATGGAAATTCCCTTCTTCTAGATAATAGCAAAACAAGTCATTGCTGGAAAGTTCATGCTCCAGATTTATAGATAGTTAAGAAATAGAAGCTCATATAAAATAATATTCACTGAAGTGTTTCATCTGCAATAATAGTTTCAGAAATAGTTTTCTTCCTCATAGAAACATTTCCCTACAGTGTCATAGACCCCCAGAAAAAACAATTTTATGCTTAAAATGGAGAAGGTCTTTGGATATTTACTCTCTCTTTTCTCCTTTTATCATTTCTCCTTTTATCATTTTCCAAAGTCTATTCACTCTATTATTTCCTTCCCATGTGCTATTACACTTGTTCATTCACTGGTTATTTCACAATTTCACAATCTGCAAATGGCATTTCTTCAGTTTTCAAATCCATTCTTGCTTTATTACAGTGGTTGGATGGGTGTGAATGTGTGGGTGGAAATTGGCAGGAGTGAAGAGAATCTTGGGTTTTTTAATTCCACTTGTCTCACCTATTCTGCTCTTTGTTTTTCATTCTTCCCTAAATATCTTGAATTTATCTACTCTGATTCTCAATTTCTCCTCCTCTGATTCCTTTTGGCTGTCTCCAGTCACTTTCATCCACTTCACTACACTGAAACTACCTTGACATAAGTCACTAACAATCTGTTCATGAACCAATCTCCCAACCTCCTTTTCTCCTGATTTTCTCCCACAGCCTTTGACAAGACTTATCATCGCATTTCTTTCAGGCCACTTTCTTTTTTGTCTTTTCTCATCTGCACTCCTTATCTATTCTATCACTTTCATGACCACTCCCTCAGTTTTTCTTTTGATGGTTCTTCGAGTACTCTTTTGCTTTCTCTTACCTTTTTTTCTCTTTTTCTCACCTCTTCATTCAAGGCCCAGGCTAAATATCCCCCAAGCAGCCAATGATGCAAATATAGTTAATCTATGAGGCAGCTAGGTGGTACATTGGATAGCGTGCAGGACCTGGAGTCAGGAAGATTCATCTTCCTGAGTTCAAATCTGGCTTTAGGTACTCCCTAGCTGGGTGACCCTGCACATCTTTTAATCTTGTTTTCCTTAGCTTCCTCATCTGTAAAACGAGCTAGAGAAAAAATTAGCAACTCTAGTATCTCTGAGAAGAACACACCAAAGGGAAACATGAAGAGTCAGACATGACTGAAAAATTGCAGAACTACAAAATCTATAATGTTAGATTTGTTTTTATATATATGTATATATATATTATATTGCATAATAGTTATGTATACATTATATATAATGCTTTGTCTTATATTTATGTATGTCTAGTCATATTATAGAGAAGCTACATGGCACAATGGATAAGACATTAGTCCTGGAGTTAAGAGGACCTGAGTTCAAATCTAATCTTAGACACTTACTAGCTGTGCACTCTGGGCAAGTCACTTAACCCTTTTTACCTCAGTTTCCTCATCTGAAATGAGTTGAAGAAAGAAATGGCAGACTATTGCAGTATCTTTGCAAAGAAAACTCCAAATGGGGTCTCAGAGAGTTGGACATGAATGAAATGATTCAACAACAAAAATTTATGTTTAAGATCAACATGCCAGAAAGTACTTTTTCATAAATATTTTCATGCCATTTGTTTGAGTAGTTTGACTTTAATATTAAACTGAAATTAAATCTTACATTTCCCTCTATTTTGATATACAAATTCTTTTTTCCTTTATTTAATGTAATTCTAATTAAATTGATTCAAAAAACAATATTAAATGCCCACCATGGGTAAGGTACTTTTTTTTTCCAGGCACTAGAGATCCAAAATTTGAAAATTCTCTAATGCTCTTATCAGCACAGTATAGTAACAGGCTATACAATAAAGAGTACTTAGTTCGAAGTCAGGAAAAAGTCATTTCATATACTACAAGTGATATTTAATGTGTGACTATGGCCAAGTTACTTAATCATTCTGACTCTTGGTTTCCTCATTTGTACAATAAAGATAATAGTATTTAGAGTAAATCTTTGCAAATTGCTGCTGTATACAAACTGTTTCAAAAGTCTTGGTGTAGCTGGATATCCTGTACAAATGTCAGTTATTACTGTTATTATTTTTTAGAGCTTCCTTTTCTCTGGCATTCTCTTTTCTCATCCTACTCCTGAACACACTAACAAGACCATTTTATTTTCCCTATCTTCTTCCCAAGTTATATTTCTCCTTCTTCAAAATGTCTTCCTTATATCCCTCTTTAATTTATCTGTTTTATATTCTCTGCAACTCTCTCCATCTAGGATAGTTGAATCCTCTTCTTTCCTCAGTTCTCTCTTTAAGGACTCTGTGTCAGATAAATAGCTTAGCCTCTCTGAATCCTTGGATTTTAAACAAAGAGACTTATAATCCCTTGACCTCTCTACAGCAAACCACAGTACCCTTTGCAATTCAGACATTCTTCCCGCTCTGAACATCCCTGGAATTCTATCCATTCTAATAGGCAAACCTAAAACCTCCTTTCTAATTCACTTCAGACTTATTCCATAAGGACTTTACAATATGGAGTAGTGATAACATGAAGGACACAACTAATTTCCTCTTGTTACCCAGAAATTAAGTGGTAGAGGTGGAGATGGGTATCAGTAACTAGAGATTAAAAAAACCTGTTACTCAAAAAGAAGCAAATTGGATGGGAAAGGAAAACATAAAGGTTTAAAAATTGTACCCACACATTTGCATAGAATTATAAGTCAAATGACCCTGGACTCATTTTCCTGGAATACTTGCATTTTGAATTGAATAAATGGAAAATTTAAGATGCTTCATAGAAAAATGTCAGTAAGAGTGAGTCTAGTTGACATACTATGTGTCATTTCTCTGATGAGAATACTATGTCTTTTCTTACCAAGACCAAAGCCTCTACATGAATCCTTGGTCCCTTCTCCTCCAAAATCACACCCCTTCCATCACTATCCCTCTTTTTTTCATATTAAATCATATAACGGGCCCTTTCCTACCACTTTCAAGTATCCTCATGCCTTCTTTTATGAAAAACAAAAACCTTCACTTGGCTCCACATCTCTCTAAAGTATCACCCAATATTTATCCCTTTCATGGTCAAATTCCTAAAAAGCATCACCTAATATACCCTTATGGCCAACCTCCAATTTACCTTTCAGATTTTGAGATTGCTAGCTCATCATCTAAAATAGTCTCTTTTACTTTAGCATCTATATCACTTCTTTCATCTCTCCTTGTCTGTTCCCTCTCAGCCTCCTTCATTGACTCATCATCCTTCTTCAGTCCCTAATGTTAATCCTTGTTCTGCTAGATCATCTTTCCCAGAACAATATTTGGTAAAAGGAAGTAGAAGTCTCTATTCTGTGTTCTAAAGCTATCAGGAAAGGGGAAGGAAATCTCATTAGATATGTAGAAAAATCTTCATGGTATAAGATGAAAAATACTGTTTAAGAAGTACTTAGTGAAATGCCACTGAAAGAGAGCCAGCAAAGGAGAAATGCAAAGAAGCCATCACCACAATGGGCAGAGAGAAAGCATGACAAATAGAACATACAAAACTTCACTTGAAGTTCACCCTCCAAACAGCCCTAGTTAACTAACTAATAACAGCCCTAAATCAACTATCATCCCTAACTAATTATTAACAGCTCTAAATCAAATATCATGAGATGATATATCTATTCCAAAATCATATACTTCAAAAAATTAAATAAGCATAAAGAAAAATGCATTTTAATGAAATTCAAATATATCCACTAAAAATGACAACTTTTTGAAAATATTTCAGTGTTTTTAAAAGGCAAAAGAAAAGAAAAAAGTCTGACTAATTTAATATTCTGGCACCTTAAAGAATCCAAAATATCTATATGGGTACTCCCTCCACTGGTTGAAGACTGCTTATCCTCTCATCTTGAACAATTCTTGTTTATGTCATAAAAGGAGCCATGAAGTACAATGACCTTCCTCTGTTTTTAAAATATTTCTTAATAAAATTTTCCCAACACACTATAGAAACCCAACCAAATTGGTAACTGTTCACCTCAATGTGCAATGTCCCCCAAATTGAACAAAATAGCATGAACAATTGATCAAGATTTATAATGTAGGCAACATTATCTTTCAGTGATGCTGTATGAGGCTGCTTTTCCAACTCCTGGTCCAAAAGATGGACAATGCAAGAAGATGGTTGCCTAAAAGGAACCAAAGGACATGCAATTGTTCCTAGTATTATTGTTCACAAGCTTTCATATATGTGCTCCTTTTTTTTATTATATACAAGATAATTTGCTTTCAGTTAGGCTATTTTCTAAGCACATATATGAAAGACAGTGTTTTAAAAATAATTTCCTTGGTCTCCAAACCTGTGTGCTCTGTCCCTCTGCACACAAACTATTTCAGGAGAATGGGCTCAAGCTTATCATAAAATAGTAATGAGGCACACAGGTAAGAAAGCATGTATCAATGGGTTGTAATTCATGTAATTCATACCCAGTAATTCATGACTCTTCATTGCTGGAAGTTTTCCCTTATGGAATCCTCACAAAGTTCCTTTTAAATGTAACTTTCTTCCAGATTCCAAGACTTGGTGCCCTTATAGAGGCTGGACATAAAGGAAACTAATGGTAGCACTAATGTATATTTTCCTGAGGCTGCCTATTCTTAGTATATACACTTTGTCTTCAGGGTCTCTCTCTGACATTTTGTAGAACTCTGAGGCTGAATTTTCCTGGTTTGCACAACTTGCTCTTAGAGTATCTCAATCATTGCCAATCCAAGAACAATGTGGTTGCTTCTAGTTGATAATGACCCTTTTGCTACTGAGAACTCCGGATGTCCCAAGTTTTTGAAGTTCAGAAATTTGTCACATGATCAATGATGGTATTGGAGTCAATATCACACCTAATATCACAAACCCTCCACCCTGCCCAGGACAATTCTCTCTTAAGAGTCCTCTGATGAGTTCAACCATCACTTAACTTACTGCTGTTGAAGCATGTGATTCTGAACTGGCTTGCAAGTATTATGTTATATATCAGCTCAGAATTGTGTCTGATTCTTTCAATCACAACATATTTCCTGTCAGTAACCCAAAGCCCCTATGAACCTCTCAAATAAATTAAGTACTAATTCATACCTGATAATATTGACTCAATGAAGTTTATTGATATTGATTTGATGATATTAACTCAATAAAAAGGTCTGGGATTTCTGTAATAACATTAATAATTAAATAAAAAGAGATGTGTTCTTAACTCTAATAAGTTAGTATCTTGATCTCCTAATATTTCATAGCTATCAGTGCAGCTCTGGTTGTCTAGCTATTATTTCTCAGTTTTGCCCACTTACATGCAAAAGATATTATCCCAAGGCATCATTTCTCATACATTATCATCGTTAATAATATGGTACAATCTAATTGAAACTGTCTATTGAGTTACCTACAGGTAATTCAAAATAATTTTTAATAAATAAAGATAGGTATGGCCCCCTTTTAAAATGGAGAAAAAAGCAGGAACATCATGCTCAAAGAAATAGGCTGAAACAATAAACACCAGACTGAAAGCAGATTGTGGCACATGACTTGTCTGTCTGGTATATCATGTACCTACTGTGGAGAATATAACTGGCAAATGGGTTTTTGTGGGCCAGTAAATTTTTGTTATTTGCCTACATGACTCATTTTCCAGTTATAATTTAGATTTATAGAGTTATTTGCCCTTATTAAATGATAACTACAACTTTAAAGCTATCACTGATAGCTTTATTATGATAAAGTAATATCACTGATTTCAGGTGATTTTCTTGCATGAAACAATAGAGATATCTGTCTCCACTGCTTTGTACCATTTTTATGCCTATATATAGGTACTATTTTAGTTTAGATCCACTCCTATAAACCTTATACAACCTTCTGAACTCTTGTTTGGCACCAATAGCTATCTTTTCTTTTCCAATCATAATCAACTGAGTAAAATTAGAATAAAAAGGAACACAAGAGATTAGCTATTCCAACTACCTAATTTTACAGATGAAGAAATTAAGGTTTTAGAAAGGTGTATTGACTACCTAAGTCATCAGCTAGTTAGTGAACAACCCAATCTCAGAACCCAAGTCTCTTGAGTTCCAGTCAAATCCTCTTTCCACTATACCATGTTGCCCCAATTGTGAAAGTAATAGCATACCTGAACTAATCTAAAATGGAAGGAGGGAAGAACGGGAGAATAGAAAAGAAGATGGAGAAAGGGATAGGAGTAAACTAAAGATAGAGTTTATTTTACCAATGAAACATATTTGTCTTTAAGCAGGAAGCAATTTAGCTACTTCATGTGTTAACTTAAAAGAGGAAGTAAAGAATCTAATGTTGTGTCTTACTGAGCCAGGAAACCTACAGAGGGAATTTTAGTTGAGAATACTATAATTACCCAAGTTAATAATACTTAATGCTCTCTTCTTTCAACCACTTTAGAACTTTCACCTAATTAATTTTCACAATACTCCTGTGACATGAGTACATATCAAATGCCATTTTTAAATGGAAAAACCAAAAAATTGTGACTTGACTAAAAATGAAGAAAGGAATTAAAAATCAACATTATACTCCTAACTCTCTGCCAAAATAAGATTTCATTTTATAACGGATCTTATTGACTCTTCCAGATCTGGGATCTGCCACTTATTAGTTATGTAAGTAAATTCACAATTATGTACTCTGCACCTCAGTTTTCTCATTTTTACTTCTCCTACCAACTTCACAGAGCTTGGTAAAAATGCTTTATAAAGACAATACTACATAAGCTGCTCATCTTACCATATTCCTAAATAATTCCTTGAAAGTAGCCCTGAAGATAAATTTTCATTGGTAGAATTGGTCATGCTTTTTGTTTTTAATTCCAAAAAGCCAATATTCCCATAGAGTAATGGAGTTCTTTTGAAATACTAATATATAACTGGCACATAGATATCTATCAAGAGAAATAAATTCATCACCTTTCTTCCCTAAAGGATGACATTTCATTCATAGCTCCATCATATCTTCTATCTTCCAGGTCCTTTTTACTCAAACTGTCCATCATAGTCTAATAGCACATGACCTAAGAGGAATATGGAATTCTAAGAAGTACATTCACTGTATTTAGGATTCAAAAGATTCAAGTTTAGAGTTCTAACTTCCCACTTAAAAGCTAGGATTTTGGACAAGTTATATAATTACTCCAGTCTCTCTACCAAAATAAGATAATACAAAGATAATACCAGTCCTAACTACCTCACAAAGTTGTTATGAGGCTCAAATAACATAATACCAGAAAAGTAAAGCATTTTTATCATTAATTTTATTTTTATTTTATTTATTTTCTTAATTTTTATATAATACATATAACAATCATAATAATAATAATTTATTATTTTTAAAAAGTATAAGGAATTGTTAATTTACCTATACACTGGGCTTTGAAGCATTGTCATTGCTTCTGAAAAGGCTAATTGGATTTGAATATGCTAATTAGTTAGCAACAAATCATCAAAATTCATTGCTGTTTCATAGTACTGATGTGTTCATTCATGTAAATCAAAACTTAGAAAATAGATTCAAAAAATGAATATGAAAGGTAGTTGATAAGCCTTCTAAATATCTGTTTTCTTGAAGAAGTTTGAAACAGAATATACTATTTCTACCTTTTTTTTGAAAACATTTCTAAAATATATTATTTACTTTCGCTATTTTTGACTATTCAGCATTGTACTCAGTCATGATCATCATTCTGAGTGTCAATCAGATAGCAATATTGAAGAGACTTTGTTGTAAAATAACATAGGACAAGACTTTCAAGTTGTACTTTTTTCCCTTAAAAAAGGAATGTATATAAGTAAAAGAGGGTTACAGGTATATTATTGAATACTTTCCTATAATGAAAGACTACAGGAAAAAAATTAGCTGACTTTAGCATTGCTATAATTTTCATGTCGATTTTCTGGAATAGAAGAAAGTAAATGCTCACAAGCTTAAATCAAACCTGGAAAAATTATTTAATGCCATTTGCCATCAGCCCTCAGACCACAAAAATCACTGAGGTGAAAAAAGAAAAGTAGAATTTTCCCTCTAAACAGCAACTAGTCTAAGAACCCTGCCTGGAGTTAGGGTGGAAGGCAAGATGAAAACCAGATAGGATTTAAGAACTTCTCTAAGAAAGGGTCACAGAAGGTACCAATTTGATGTAAACTAAATGTGAATTAAATTTAACAAATATTTATAGAGTTTCTAATATATGTGAATCCCATTCTGTGGGAAAAAGAATCATGGTCCCTGCCTTCAAAGAACTCACAAAGTAATGTAGCAATTATCCAAAATTCCCTTCCAACTGTAAACTCTAAGGCCCTATGATTCTATGTTACTTAAGAAACAATATTAAATTCTCTTCTATTCCTACCTCATTCCATTCTACCTTCTATAGATACTTAGAAGTACCCAAAGCATCACAGTGAGAGAAACTACTAAACTCTCCTGGGAATTCTTGACCTTCATAGCTATCCAGAAAAACATTTCTGCTCTTTCAAGATATTCTGTATTCCAATGGAATGAAAAGGACCTGAAATTGTTCTAGTGACAAAGGGTATGTGAAATTCAAATTTTGCTTATGTATTTTAATAATTCAATTCTATAACTCTATTCTGAATTTGATTGCATAAACCCAAGACCCTTTTTCTATCTCTAAGTGAAGAAAAAGCTCATGGGTTCAAAAGTTCAGTCTTTCTCTTTCAGAGTTAGATGTCAAAGGTTTAAGCTTTCCTACAATTAGTGTTAAATTAAAGAAAACTCTGAGCTTGAGTTTAGAAATATAATTCTCTCATAAAATATTCTATCTGTATGGGAATTGTTCTCTCAGCATCACCTGAAAAGTTTGTCTGTTATCTTTGAGAAACAGACTAACTGGTCCCATCTTTAGCCTTCACCTTGTCCATTAAAGAAGTGATCTAATCTCCATGTACCAGTGAGTCTAAATTCCTAGGTCCCCATCAATCATTTTGGGATGCAGACCTATAAATTCACAAAAGCATTCCTTAAAGATAGAGGGGTGTTCTATATGTATCCTACTGTCACTTCCTTTAATACAATGAATTATGATCCCTCAACTCCATGATATTTTAATTAATTCCATGACCAATTATATGATTTCTGTTCTCTTTTTGTTCTATGTTTATAAAAATGAGTTGTATCTTCAATTCTGGGTCTTCAGCATAAACTGAGGCAATTCATTGGCAATTTACAGACAGCTATATACATCACTCTTGATAAATACTATTTTGCTCAGAGAAATGTGTCTCAGTTTACTCTGTTGTTAAATTTCACTCACAGTGGGTAAATGTGACTACTAAAATGACAAAGGTCTTTGGATTAGTTGGCTTTTAGTTATTGGAAAGGAAATAAACCAATAACAAAACATGGCTCGATTAAGAAAAAATGTCCTTACAGTACCTAAGATAGTGATATATACATAGTAGGCATTTGATAAATGTTTCGATTAATTGGATTCTTGTGTCTGAGTATGGTCTCTTAAGTGTTCTCTAAAAACTAAACCAAACCATGGTTTTCTTACCAATTCTTGTTGTACAAGAAACTTCATTTGGTTTCTTTCTTTGCTGTTCTATAGTGTAGTTCAAAAATAGATCATGTAATTCCTTTGTTTAACTTCTAGATACTGGGTTGCAACACAATTGCAACAGATTACACTATTTACTTTATATACTTAAAGTTAGAGCCTCTTGAACTCAAAATGCAAACATATTTGAATATTATGCAAATTGGCATTTTGAGCCAAGACCTTGGCATTTTTCTCTTAACAGACATGCAATAACTATTCAAGAGGGAAGAGTCAGAAGGTGTTTTCTCCTCTTTACCTCATTCCCCACTTCCATTAAGGTCCTGACCAGCTTGTAACACAACTGAGCCTTAAAACTCTAGGAAAATTACTAGCTTAGCTGAATCACACTCAAACCTATAACAGTCATTCCAAATGTTCTTTAGTGCCATTCTATAGATATACTACTAATGCAATCCAGTTCACATTATTTCAAGGTCAATTTGGAATCTTTTTCCCCCTTAACCTCTGGAATCTGACATTGAGTCATTTTAAATTTATGTATTCTCACCTATCCTCTGGAGGTATCGACATAGCCTTTCTAGAGAAACAGGGGGGAAATGCAATTTACAAAGGTTTCCTAGGTGGAATAACAACGGTACTGGTGAAATATGTCAGACTGACAACTCTGCAAAATGAAATCCTTTAATTTAGCCATAGAAAGCAAATTACATGTCTCTCACGCATAACACCACTTCATAAGCCACAAAGAACGAGACAGGAGCTCAGGCCTTATAAAGTCAGCAAGAAAGTCAGAGTTGAGATGAGTTCTCAAAGACACAACTGCCCCCTAGCAACCAAATGAATATTATCATCTCAACCCTCAAACAAGAATTTTTTATTCAATTAGAGCATGAGATGAAAAGGAAAGTACTTGTTAATCTCTCTTCATAGAGTCCTATTAACATTTCATGTGTATTTTTCCCAGCCCTGTTCTTCCCTTTCTCCTATAAAACCATAAACTTCTAAATCTGAAAGAGATGTGTGTCTAGTCCAAGCCCCACTTTTTTTTCCTTTACAGATGAGGAAACTAAGGATGACAGAGATAAAATGAACTAGACATCTCACACAGCTAGCAAGTGGTAGGTCTGTGGTTTAAAATTAAGCCTTTATCCTCCTAACTTCATGTTTCTTACCCCTACCCCATAAAAGGATTTTGCAAGATAACACCTCAGAATCTCATACTTCATTCTCATACTGCTAAGCTTTGGTCTTACTATGTTGTAAGGACTAATAAGCAAGTAAGGACCTCCTAAGAGGATACATTATGAAGATGAATGGCTCAGATAATGGAAAGCATCCCCCATTTTACCACTATTGTCTCCTAGTAGGCTTCCATACATTATGACTCCATCTAGGAACTAAGATTAGAATGAAACTTTAACATTTAAAAGAGGTAACATGATGCACTAGATTAAACAGTAGATATGAAGTCAAGAAGGATCAGGGTCAAAATTTACCTCAGACACTGGCTAGTTCTGTAATCATAGGTAAATTAAATAATCTCTCTGTGAATTTATTCTTTCACAAGTTATCCCTTCCAGGTATAAATTCATGATTCTAAGAACTTTTATCCTCCACTAACTCATTTTCTAATATCATTGTTTAGCAAAAAAGCAAACAATATGCACAGCAGCCACAAGTAACAAGAGTCACTTCTTCTCACTGAATATGACTAGAGAGATGCATAAGTATACAGTTAACAACAGTTCAAGAACATCATCTCTCATAAGGATAGGGGAAAACATTCTGGTTAACATCTCAGTTGAACTGCATGGTAAGAAAATGGAGATTACTGTTCTAATTAACTGAAATTTCTCTTTGAAGGTCATAAAGACCTATAAAATCTTTTTTCCTAAATTGTGGTTTCTCTATGCTGTCAAAAATAAACCAAAACTAGAAGTCGAATTTATTTCACTTCTCAGAACAAAACAAGCAGTTTCATGAACTAAAAACACAAGTAAATAGGTTTATAACCTAACCTTATGCTATTTTTTTTAATAGTTGTCATTATCTTGGACTTACTACCTATTCTGTGATACTTTGTTGCTAAAATATAGTATAAATATACACATGCATATATGCATATGCATACTATATTTGTAATTTATATATTGTATTTTATAACATTTTATTTTTCTCAATTGCATATAAAAACAATTTTAAACATTCTTTTTAAATTTTCATTCTAAATTCTCTCCCTATTCTCCCTGAAATGTAAGTAATTCAACATAGATTATACATGTGCAAGCATGAAAAATAGATTTCCATATTGGTCCTGTTGTGAAAGGAAACACACACATACACACACACATATACACACATGCAAAATTAAATGAATACTAGTATTCTGTGATCTCCATTGAGACTCTATCAATTCCTTCTCTAAAGATGGATAGCATTATATATTCTTTCAAAGTGACTTTTGAAATAGTTTTCTTTTTCTCAAGAAGGCTTCAGGCAACCAGTTTTTAATAGTACATATTCACATCTTCTTATCTTATAGTTTCAAAGATATGCCTGGTGGCTTAAGAATTCTGTTTTTCCACTGAAGATAGGCTCCGTGAGGATAGGAAATATGTCTTATTTATGTTTGTAAACGCTTCAAAGCCTGGCATAATGCTTGGTATATATAATGAGTGCTTAATAAGTGCTCAATAAAAGGCTGACTAAATAAATTAAGATATAATTGTATTTCCAGAAGTTTATTAATCGTAGTTAAAATATTATCACTTTGATATAATTTGATCATAATCTTTAAGGTGATATTTGTAAAACAGTACAGTGCCTGACAGTAGGTATTCTAGATATGTATTCTATACATTCCCCTCTTTGGACTCCCAAAAGAGATGAATTATGGGAAGGAATAGGCATTGCTGTAGGAAACTCCCAGATGAGAAAACTCCCTTTGCAAAGATAGGGTTGCACCTTAACTGCACCTTAGAGCTTTAGAGAGTTGCCAAAAGCATTGAAAAGTTACATGACTTGCCTAGAGTCACACAGTCAGTAGGAAGCAGGATTTGAGCTCATTTCTTCCTAATCTTTGAGACAGTTTCCTATGTCCTTCAGCAAGCTACCTCTACAAAACAAATACAGCCACAAGACTATATTATTTTTTTCAATCTAGTCTAGAACATTTCATAAATATATTCAATATGTAAAAGAATGAAACAAAAGTGATGTTTAGAAACTAAACGATTTCATTAACTGAGACAAAATTTGCTTTGAGGTAAGATCCAAAGCAAGTCGGAATTAATGCCAGAAAGAGATTCTTTAAATTGGCAAGTAACATAACCCTGAAAATAGGAAGACTGTGACAAGGGAAATGAGTAATGGAGAGGGAGGCATAGAGAAAAGAGTGCAAAGCTGAGGAAGCAAAGGGGCACAGTCTAAGAGGCTGTGACAGATCCATGGAGAATTATAATTAAGAATCAAGCCATACATTTTGAACAGGATCCTGAAAAGGATGTGGTACCCAGAGAAAGTAAGCATTGTGTGCATAAAAAGCAATGTGACCAATGCTTAAAAGATACATAGTAATGCATTGTTAACTCTTAAGGGAGAGAACATAACAAGACATAAAAATAGTCATGACAAAAAGAAAGAAAAACATGGATAGAGATGTAGGCAGGGTACAAAAGAGCCCCTTCATCCATTAACTTCTTCCATTTCAATATTTATTATTGCCCCTATTCTAGCCCTTTCCATCGCCCTAACAATTTGAACCCTACTACCCATACCCAACACCCTACTAGACCTTAACCTCGGACTTATCTTCATCCTTTCCCTATCTGGACTATCAGTGTATTCAATCTTATGGTCAGAGTGAGCCTCCAACTCAAAATACATCCTAATAGGAGCTCTACGAGCAGTTGCACAAACTATCTCGTATGACGTCTCCTTAGCTATTATTCTTCTATCAATCATACTAATTAATGGGTCATTTACGTTAAAAACACTTTCAATTACTCAAGAAAACTTCTGACTGATCATTCCGACAAGACCCCTTGCCATAATATGATACATTTCTACACTAGCAGAAACAAACCGAGCACCCTTTGATCTAACTGAAGGAGAGTCCGAACTAGTCTCCGGCTTTAACGTAGAATACACTGCTGGCCCCTTTGCTATATTTTTCTTAGCAGAGTACGCAAACATTATTACTATAAACGCCGTTACAACCATCCTGTTCTTAGAGCCCTCCCTTACACCAACCTTCTCCCACATAAACACTCTTATCATTTATACTAAAAACACTCCTCCTTACCGTAACCTTTCTATGAGTCCGCGCATCATACCCACGTTTCCGCTACGACCAACTAATACACCTTCTATGAAAAAACTTCTTACCTATAACTTTAGCAATGTGTTTATGATTCATCTCCCTACCAATTGCTCTATCCTGCATTCCACCACAAATATAGAAATATGTCTGACAAAAGAATTATCTTGATAGGGTAAAAAAGGGGGTGAAGCCCCCTTATTTCTAGGACAACAAGACTTGAACCCATACCAAAGAGCTTAAAACCCTTTATGCTCCCATTACACCACATCCTAGTAAGGTCAGCTAAATAAGCTATTGGGCCCATACCCCGAAAATGTTGGTTCACACTCTTCCCATACTGTCCCCCTACGTACTCATTATTTTAACACTAAGTCTCTTTATCGGAACCTGCCTAACCCTCTTTAGCAACCACTGATTCACAGCCTCAAAGATAGACAAAAAGATATGTGTGTATACAAGGAGTGACTACACAGACATCACCCATAAAAATTCATCTGATTATTTTATATACATATTATTGATATGCTTCTTTGTGGACAGAAAGGCCTAAGAAAAAAAATACCCCAAACATGGAGAGTTGGAGAAATGATTTTCTAGTCTTTATTTTGACATATAATAAATACTATAAATGAGAAATATATTTTTTCATGTTTGAAAATTAAACGATTTTAGACCAAGAAAGGATGCTTTAAGTAATGAATTGCTTGCATTTTAAGTTTTTCCTTAAATTTATCTGCTTTTTTAAAAAGCTTTTTGGCCCACCATTGCTGCAGATTGTTTTAAAGAAATTTCTTCCTCCTGCTACCTGCCAGTGGAAACAATTAGGTGTAACAGTCTTTCGTCTACTGATAAAGCATCTGTTGATAGATTTTCTTTACCTTAATTATGGTATATACTTGCTCCTCTCTTACACACTTAGAAATGACAGTCAAAGCAAAATGATATATATATATAATATATATTTTTTACCATCTGGATTGTCCTATTATCTCATGCTCTACAAAAGGTTATAGATTTTACTTTGTTTCCTGTTATGCTATAAAATTAAAACATATAGCAGCAAAAAAGAAGAGTAAGAGAAGAAATGTGTTACCACTGAATGAAGACTCTAGAGACCTGGGGTCTAGTCCTGGCTTTGATGCCTAGATTATTATTTTGGGTGTATTATAAAATGAGAAGTTGTCCCAAAGGGGATGGAAAGATCTAAAGAATAAGACCCTCTTTAGAAAAAAAAAGAAATTATTTTTAAAAGGAGGACCTAAGTTCAAATTCAGCCTCAAGCACTTAATACTTCCTAGCTGTGTGATCCTGGGCAAGTCACTTAACTCCAGTTACCTCAGGAGAAAAAAGAAATTATAAGAATGAGATCCTCAGACACAAAGAAGGAATGCTGATGGAGAAGGAAAGGGTACCTGCAAAGGGAGTTTATTGATCTTAATTCATTTTTCAGAGACAAAAGATTACAGATTTAGAGGTCAAAAGAACTGAATGATCATCTACTTCAACCTTCCCACTTTACAAATAACAAAATTGAAGCCCCCAAAAAGTAACCCAAATTCAGAGAGGTATTAAATTATACAGATGGTATTCAGCCCAAACCTTCAATTTCACATCAAAGATTCTTTCCCCAATACTAAATAAAGATAAGTGATTTTATCATTACAAAATGTACTTCTGAATGAGTTGTCTGTATATTATCAACGTGTTAAACTTGTTAAAGTCAAAACAAAAAGCAATACAAAATTGTATGAATGAATAAAAACAAGAATATATAACATACAATCGAGGCAACTCAAACCTGATCTATTTTGATACCAAAAACATGGGGTGATTAAAGGACAGACATTGGCAAAAATTCTCCTGATATCTAAAAGATATTTAATCAATACAAATAAGTGGCTACAATGAGGAGATAAAATACTATTTAAGCTAGTGGTTTAAAATACTATTTAATCTAGCTAGGGTTGCAAGTGGGAAAAGTTTAAGAAGCCTTTAGTAAAATACTCTACTTCCAATTTATGGCTGTATTCTCTTCCAAGAAGACTGACGTTATCTGAGAATGTGGTTTATGGTCAATACAGAATTAAAATAATGATAAGATGGCAGGAAAAAGACCATCAATGAATTCAAGTCACTGAGCCCTGATAAACAATATACTTAAAAGAATTTGTAGGCATAAAATTGGGATCTATGAGTTATACCTGAAAGCTCAGTCCAATAGGAGAGTTGTCATAAAACAACTCTCTTCCTTAGAAGAGCAAATAATACAATTTAATCATAGGCAGGGGAGGAAAGAAGGATGTAATATGAGAATGAGAAAATCAAAATCTTGATCAAAAAATATCATTCCCCAACAAGATCCTAAAATACATGAATAATGGGATGATTTCTGAATTCTTAAAAAGAGAAGATATATTCATAAAAATAACATGTGTGTCTTCATCAGGAACAATTTATGACAGGCAAGGCTCATTTCCTTTTCTGATAAGATTACTAGACTTTTAAATCAAATGAATGTTTTACTTCTTTATATCTAAACTTAAGAGGAAAAAAGTTTGGAAAAGTCTCCAATGTTATTTTCATGAAAGATCTGGAAAGATGTGAAATGAATGGCATGTTGTTATTGTTGTTTGATCATCTCAAATTCTTCATAATCCCATTTGGAGTTTTCTTGGCAAAGATACAGGAGTAGTTTGTCAGTTACTTCTCCAGCTCATTTTACAGATGAGGGAACTTATGCAAATGGTGACCTGCTTAGGATCATGCAGCTACTGTTTGGTAGAATCAGAATTGCTTGGATAATCAACCAAACTTCAAGTCACTAAGAGTAAGTTGATGTGTCAACTAGAAGAGGTCTCTAATTGGCAAAAACAGAGATTTGTAGTTTGACCACATACTGTTCAACATTTTTAGCAATGATTTGAATCATGGAAAAAAATATATGCTCAGCAAATTTACAAATAGTATGAAATAAGAAAGAATAAATAATATGTCAGATGAAAAAGTCAAAATCCAAATGAAATTCAATAGACTAAAAAAGTTAAAATCTGAAATGAAATGTATTTATTATTATTATTAAATGTCCTTTAACCACTACCCACTTTTTTGATATCAACAACTTGCTTAAATAGATCAGATTGGAGTTGCCTCAATTGCATGCTCCATATTCTTGTTTTTATTCATTCCTATAATTATATAATAGTAGATGTAACTCTGAGATTTCTGAGACTCTGCCAGGAGGGCATAAGGTCTGGCATATTGGAAAGTACAAGTAATTGTACAATCTCCTTAAGCTCTAACAATATGATCCTAGCCACAGACTATACTTTCCAAGGGACAACCTAGATTGTTAGAGAATGGTTGCTTCTTTAGAGTTGTGGGAAAAGAGAAAAAAAGGTTTTAAGAAATAACTGTTTCTGGATTTTTTATTTAATTCATTGATAGTCTAAAAAAACTGCCTTGCCTGATGACCATACTACTAGAAGAAAGGGATCATACCAATCTTAACATTTTTGCCATAAGTGAAACCAAAAAAAACAAAAGGAATTGTAGCTAAGTTGAAGGAGTGCTCACAAAATATCCAGGCAATCCAATAAAGGAATTAGTAGAACTGGTTTTATCATCTGTCAAAAAGAAATAAACAAACTTTATAGAATATTATTGTAATGTCCATGATTGTATACTAATAATCTTTACTGACATCTCTTAAAAGTGAAGAAAAGATATAGACATAGATAATTTATAATATCTTTCAAATAAATTATCCTTTATTCTAACCCTCTATTCATTAAATACAAATGTGGATATGGGGAGAATGACCGAAAAGTATATTAGAAGTGATAGTTCATAAAAAAAAACAAACATGGCCAAAGCTTTTTGTTTAGTGTGAACTGCACAGAATCATTAAACTATCATGAATACGTCCTTTAAAAAGAAATTTGAGAAGCATTGGAATTTAATATAACAGAAAGTTATTTAAATGCACTTCTGAATTATCTGTATATAATCAATCAACTTGTTATAGCCAAAGTAAAAAGCAATACAAAATTGCATGAATGAATAAAAGCAAGAATATATAACATACAATTGAGACAATTCCAACCTGATTTTTTTTTGATACCAAAAAAATGGATAGTGATTAATGGACAGACATTGGCAAAAATTCTCCTGATTTCCAAAAGAAATTTAATCAACACAAATAAGTCACTACAATGAGGAGAAAAAAAAAGACCTTAGACAACATCTTAACCAGAAAATACCTTGATGAGGAATTAAAGACAGAAACAAAGAAAACATTTGCAAATGTTATTCTAAAAAGACCACTATTTTGCAATCACACAGTTGATTGAAAAATTAACAAGAAACACAGCTGTATTTTTATGTGACTTTTTTTTAATTGATTATATATTGTAAAATACATTCTTAAAGACTTTTCTCCAAAAAGGTAACTCCCATACATATTTCAAAATCATACAAGATATTTTAATGGAAGAATAAAGACAACTTTCTTCAGTGACACAGCTTATTAACCAAATGAACCATAAAACACAAGATGTGTGTTTATCATATATAATTGCCATTACATATAGAATTTTCCTGATAAACTCAAAAATCAAAGGAAGATCTTCTATGGATGATTCAGTTGTCCATTGCTTATATTTTCAGACGACATGGTGCTGATAACATCACTTCAGAGCATTGTAAAGCCACCTAAATGAAATTTATAAGTATTCAAAAGAGTTGAGCCTAACCACAAAAGAAAAAAAAGTGATTGAAGAATGTCAATTTTCCAATGTCAATATGGAATCATAAATCTGATTCTTCAGAACATACATATCAGACAGATTTTTCAAAAATAAAAAATTAGGCCAGAATTGAACACAAATACACCCCACTCTAAAAGAGTGGGGTGTATTAAATTTGGGGGATTATATGGTCTTTTTAACCATATTTAAATATCGGTGTTCATTTAATGGTATCTATTTCTATGAGTCATAGAATATCACATTCTACAAAATATTTAAAGTGTAATTCACCACAACAGCAATATTAAAGTTCACTGTTGGATTGCATAGGAAATCACATCAGTGAATCACAGATCAAATAATTGATAGAAATATAAATCATCAAAAATAATCTTAATTACATGTCAGCAATATTTGGAATTTTTTAAAAATGGATATCTATATAAAATATATTATTTTTATTAATGATGCAAAGAGTGAACAAAAAATAATAATTAACATAAATAATAATTTAAATAGAAAAGCTAAGGATTATATTAATAGGTAATATGGGGAGCTGATTGAGTTCCCTATAAAGAAGTTGAACTTGCTGAAATGAGCAGAACCAAGAGATCACTATATACTTCAACAATGATACTCTATGAGGATGTATTCTGATGGAAGTGGATTTCTTTGACAAAGAGACCTAATTAAGTTTCAATTGATCAATGGTGGACAGAAGCAGCTACACCCAAAGAAAGAACACTGGGAAATGAATGTAAACTGTTTGCATTTTTGTTTTTCTTCCCAGGTTATTTTTACCTTCTGAATCCAATTCTCCCTGTGCAACAAGAGAACTATTCAGTCCTGCACACATATATTGTATCTAGGATATACTGTGACACATTTAACATATATAGGACTGCTTGCCATCTGGGGGAGGGGGTGGAGGGAGGGAGGGGAAAAATCAGAACAGAAGTGAGTACAAGAGATAATGTAATTACCCTGGCATGGGTTCTGTCAATAAAAAGTTATAATTATTAAAAAAAAAACTTAAAAAAAAGAAGAAGCTGAACTTGCTTCCAAATAAAAGCATAATGATATACAATGGAAATTCCCCTGATTCCTATGTAGAGTACGTAGAGATTCTCTGTACCTGATTCTTATATACTACGTTGCCATATAATGAAGAAATGAATTGTTGATGGGTTATATAACTAGAACTGGAGTTCCTTCAAAAAGTACTAGTAAAGGCATTGGTCCACACCTAACACCCTATACCAAGATAAGGTCAAAATAGGTTCATAATATATACATAAAGAGTGATATTATAAGCAAATTGGAATAAAGGGTAGTCAACCTCTCAAATTTATGGGGAAGGAAGGATTCTGTGGCTAAAGAAGAACTAAAATACATTATGGAATGCAAAACGGATAATTTGGATTATATTAAGTTAAAAAGTTTTTGTACAAACAAAATCAATGCAGTCAAAATTAGAAGGGAAACAGCAAATTGGGGGAAAAAATTTTACATCCAAGGGTTCTAATAAAGGCCTCCTTTCAAAACTATATCAAGAATTGATTAACTTTATAAGAATACAAGCCATCTTTCAAGACAAATGGTCAAAGAATAAGAAAAGACAATTTTCAGATGAAGTCTAGTCATATGAAAAAATAGTCTAAATCACTATTGATTAGAAAAATGCAAATTGACAACTCTGAGGCACCACTACACACCTCTCAGATTGTCTAATATGATAAGAAAAGATAATGATGAATGTTTGGAGGGGATATGGGAAAACTGGGAGAATAAGATATTGCGAAGTTATAAACTGATCCAACCATTCTGGAGAACTATGTGAAAACATGCCCAAAGGACTATCAAACTGCATTTTCTTTGATCCAACAATGTCTCTACTAGGACTGTATCCCAAAGAGGTCATAAAAAAGGAAAAAGGATCCATATGTGTAAAAATGTTTGTGGCAGCCCTTTTTGTAGTGGCAAGGAACTGGAAACTGAATGGATGCCCATCAGTTGGAAAATGGCTCAATAAATTATGGTATAAGAATGTTATGAAATATTATTGTTCTGTAAGAAATGATCAGCAAAATAATTTCAGAAAGTAAATGAAGTGAGTAGAGCCAGGAGATCATTGCACATACAAGAAGATTATATGATGATCAGTTTTGATGAATGTGGCTCTTTTCAACAATGAGACAATTCAGGCCAGTTCCAATGATCTTGTGATAGAAAGAGACATCTGCACCCAGAGAGAAGACTATGGGGACTGAGTATGCATCATAATATAGTATTTTTACCTTTTTGTTGTTATTTGCTTGCATTTATTTTCTTTCTCATTTTTTCTTTTTGATCTGATTTTTCTTGTGCAGCATGATAATTGTGAAAATATGTATAGAAAAATTGCACATGTTTAACATCTATTGGATTACTTGCTATCTAGGAGAAGGTTGAGAGGAAGGCAGGCAGGAAGAAAAATACTGAAACATAAGGTTTTGCAAGGGTGAATTTTGGAAACTGTATGTGTTTTGAAAGCAGAAAAAAAATTTTTAAATTGCAAGTAAGTCAGAGTTTCTTGGTTCCAGCTCTTTCCAAACTGACTGGCATTGAAGGAAGTTTTCTTAACAGATAAAAATATCATTAACTTTATCAGAAGTGGGTCTCTGAATCATCATGTTTCTAAAAGATTTTGTTTGAAAGAAGAATATGAAGTGCTCGTCTACTATGTAGAGGTTTGCTGGCTTTCAATAAGACAAATCTTGAAGCACTCATTTGAAACAAACACGTTTCATTTTTTCTGAAAAAAAAAAAGAAAATCCACTTGGAACACCTTGAAATGATTTTCTAAATTTCTAAAATTAACATTATGGATTTTTGTTTAGAAAATTCGAAGGTTGGTTTTGTTTCATTTTGTTTTTAATTATGCTATTGATAGGGAAGAGGAGATTAGAGGTTTACATCCCTTCAAACTTTTAAATGCTATGGACAGTGCTTGGCCAAGATAGAATTAAGATTATCTATACATTTCTTTAAAAAAGAAATTTACAAAACTTAAAAACATTTCAAAACTTTCAAGTTGAACCACAGATTCATAATTCCTTTCCTTTCTGATATAAGCTATATTGAAGATGTTGACCTACACAAAGATGAACTCATTGATTTTAGGACCAAAAAAACGTATTACAGTTAGAGTTTAATTCAAAAAGCCTTAGAGAATTCTGGTTTTCCTTGAAAGTGAATTGCAAAAGCTTTGATTCCATTTACAATAATATTTCTTTGCAAATGGGAATCTTCCACACTGGTAGCTATTGAAACAAATGTAAAAAGCAATTAGGTTTCCAAAATTCTTTTGTAATACAATGTATTTTATTCTATATACTTAAAATTTTTATTCTGAGAAGATATACATAGACTTTAATAGACTGCCAAAAGGGTACAAAATGTTAATCACCCCTTTTATAAAGATAGAAAAGAAGACAGCCTACTAGGACAGATCCATGGGGAACACCTGAAGTTAGCTGATATGATGTGGAAGATGTAGCAGCTGAGGTTACTGAAAGTAGATGGTCTGACAGGCAGGAGATAAACCAAGAGAAAGGATAATATTATCCTACTAACGAGAGAAGAGTGAGTATCTAAGAGAAAAGGGTGCTCAACAGTATCAACTTCAGCAGAGACATAATAAATGTTTATCAACTGATTGATTAATGTCAGGAAAGAGGAAAGAGGAATAATTATTCCTATTTACAGAAAATCTAATATGGATGAATCAATCAATTAATTAGTATTGAATATGTGCCACACATTATACTAGGTTCTTACAATAGTGATTTAAAGAATAAAGCATTATCTACTAGGATCCTATATTCTAATGGGAGAAAATTAGTCCTTGTATAAGTATAGATAATATATAAAGAGAATAAATCAAATAAGTACAAAGTAGTTAAACACAAGGTAATTTGTAAATTAGCAACTGAAGGAAGAATCAGAAAAGGATATATGTATAAGGTGGTGCTCAAGCTAAAGGAAGAGAGATTCTTTGATGTGGAAATGAGTAGGTATTTCATCCTCGGCAACAGAAACAAGAAAGGAGAATGGTGAGTATAAGAACAAAATTTCATTTCAGATTGATTATAGAGCAGGAAAGGAAGTAATGTCCAATAAGGCTATAAAGACAGATTTGGACCAAGTTGCAAAGAGCTTTAAAAACTAAATAAATAAAAATGCATGTGCATGTATGTCACATGTTTTGTGTGTGTATGTATGTGTGTGTAGTGTGTGTGTGTGTTTAGTATTCAAGAGATACCAGAGAACCTCTAAAGTTATGTGAGGAAGAAAGTGACCCTCAGATCCATCCTTTAAAAAATCATTTTGGTAGCACAGTATAAAAGATGAAGTGGAGTGGGAAGAGATTAGAGGCAGAGGGATACATCAGAAGCCTTTGGAACAATGTAGGCAAGAGGTAATGAGGTCCAGAGAAAGAAAAGATTAATGAATTGGGCTTGCAACTAAAAAAACTAAAAAAAGACCAAATTAAAAACCCCCAATCAAATACTAAATTGGAAATTCTAAAATTAAAAGGAGAAATTAAATATTGAAAGTAAAAAAACTATTGAACTAATTAATAAAACTAAGAGTTGGTTCTATGAAAAAGCCAATAAAATAGATAAGCCTTTGGTAAATCTGATTAGAAAAAGGAGGGAGGAAAATGAAATTAGTAGTCTTAAAAATGAAAAGGGAGAACTTTCCACCAATGAAGAGGAAATTAGAGAAATAATAAGGAGTTATTTTGCTCAACTTTATGCCAATAAATTTGATAACCTAAGTGAAATGGATGACTACCTCCAAAAATACAGACTTCCCAGACTAACAGAGGAGGAAGTAAATTGCTTGAATAGTCCCATTTCAGAAAAAGAAATAGAACAGGCAATTACAACTCCCTAAGAAAAAATCCCCAGGACCAGATGGATTTACATGTGAATTTTACCAAACATTTAAAGAACAATTGGCCCCAATGCTATATAAATTATTTGATAAAATAGGGAATGAAGGAGTCCTACCAAATTCCTTCTATGACACAGACATGGTACTGATACCTAAACCAGGTAGGCTGAAAACAGAGAAAGAAAATTATAGACCAATCTCCCTAATGAATATTGATGCTAAAATCTTAAATAAGATATTAGCAAAAAGACTACAGAAAATCATCTCCAAGATAATACACTATGATCAAGTAGGATTTATACCAGGAATGCAGGGCTGGTTCAATATTAGGAAAACTATCAATATAATTGGCCATGTTAATAACCAAATTAACAAAAACCATATGATCATCTCAATAGATGCAGAAAAAGCATTTGATAAAATCCAACATCCATTCCTATTAAAAACACTTGAGAGTATAGGAATAAATGGACTTTTCCTTAAAATAATCAGCAGCATCTATTTAAAACCATCAGTAAGCATCATATGTAATGGAGACAAACTGCAACCATTCCCAATAAGATCTGGAGTGAAACAAGGTTGCCCACTATCACCGTTACTATTTAATATTGTATTAGAAACGCTAGCTATAGCAATAAGAGCTGAGAAAGAGATTAAAGGAATAAGAATAGGCAATGAGGAAGCCAAATTATCACTCTTTGCCGATGACATGATGGTATACTTAGAGAACCCCAGAGATTCTGCTAAAAAGTTATTAGAAATAATCCACAACTTTAGCAAAGTTGCTGGTTATAAAATAAACCCACATAAGTCATCAGCATTCTTATATATCACTAACAAAATCCAACAGTCAGAGTTACAAAGAGAAATTCCATTTAAAGTAACTACTGATAATATAAAATATTTAGGAATCTATCTGCCAAGGGAAAATCAGAAACTTTATGAGCAAAATTACAGACCACTTTTCACACAAATTAAGTCTGATCTAACCAATTGGAAAAATATTAAATGCTCTTGGATAGGGCGAGCAAATATAATAAAGATGACAATATTACCTAAACTAATCTATTTATTTAGCGCTATACCAATCAGACTCCCAAAAAACTATTTTAATGACCTAGAAAAAATAACAACAAAGTTCATATGGAAAAACAAAAGGTCAAGAATTTCAAGGGAATTAATGAAAAAAAAATCAAATGATGGTGGCTTAGCTGTACCAGATCTAAAATTATATTATAGAGCAGCAGTTACCAAAACTATTTGGTATTGGCTAAGGAATAGATTAGTTGATCAGTGGAATAGATTAGGTTCAAGGGATAAAACAGTCAACAAATATAGCAACCTAGTCTTTGACAAACCCAAAGATCCCAGCTTTTGGGATAAGAACTTACTGTTTGATAAAAATTGCTGGGAAAATTGGAAACTAATATGGCAGAAACTAGGCATTGATCCATACTTAACGCCGTACACCAAGATAAGGTCAAAATGGGTTCATGACCTAGGCATAAAGAATGAAATTATTAATAAATTAGAGGAACATAGGATAGTTTACCTCTCAGACCTGTGGAAGGGGAAGGTCTTTATGACCAAAGCAGAACTAGAGATCATTACTGATCACAAAATAGAAAATTTCGATTATACCAAACTGAAAAGTTTTTGTACAAACAAAACTAATGCAGACAAGATTAGAAGGGAAGCAATAAACTGGGAAAATATTTTTACAGTCAAAGGTTCTGATAAAGGCCTCATTTCCAAAATATATAGAGAATTAACTCTAATTTATAAAAAATCAAGCCATTCTCCAATTGAAAAATGGTCAAAGGATATGAACAGACAATTCTCAGATGAAGAAATTGAAACTATTTCTAGTCATATGAAAAGATGCTCCAAGTCATTATTAATCAGAGAAATGCAAATTAAGACAACTCTAAGATACCACTACACACCTGTCAGATTGGCTAAGATGACAGGAAAAAATAATGATGATTGTTGGAGGGGATGCGGGAAAACTGGGACATTGATGCATTGTTGGTGGAGTTGTGAACGAATCCAACCATTTTGGAGAGTAGTTTGGAACTATGCTCAAAAAGTTATCAAACTGTGCATACCCTTTGATCCAGCAGTGTTACTACTGGGATTATATCCCAAAGAGATTATAAAGAAGGGAAAGGGACCTGTATGTGCACGAATGTTTGTGGCAGCCCTTTTTGTAGTGGCTAGAAACTGGAAACTGAATGGATGTCCATCAGTTGGAGAATGGCTGAATAAATTGTGGTATATGAAAATTATGGAATATTACTGTTCTGTAAGAAATGACCAACAGGATGATTTCAGAAAGGCCTGGAGAGACTTACACGAACTGATGCTGAGTGAAATGAGCAGGACCAGGAGATCATTATATACTTCAACAACAATACTAGATGATGACCAGTTCTGATGGATCAGGCCATCCTCAGCAACGAGATCAACCAAATCATTTCTAATGGAGCAGTAATGAACTGAACTAGCTATGCCCAGAAAAAGAACTCTGGGAGATGACTAAAAACCATTACATTGAATTCCCAGTCCCTATATTTATGCACACCTGCATCTTTGATTTCCTTCACAAGCTAATTGTACAATAATTCAGAGTCTGATTCTTTTTGTACAGCAAAATAATGTTTTGGTCATGTATACTTATTGTGTATCTAAGTTATATTTTAATATATTTAACATCTACTGGTCATCCTGCCATTTAGGGGAGGGGGTGGGGGGGGGTAAGAGGTGAAAAATTGGAACAAGAGGTTTGGCAATTGTTAATGCTGTAAAGTTACCCATGTATATATCCTGTAAATTAAAGGCTATTAAATAAAATTTAAAAAAAAAAAAGAAAAAAAAAAAAAAGAGGTAATGAGGTCCTGCACTAAGGCGTTTGCTGTGGAAATAGAAAGCAAATATTGAATATAAGCGATATAGAAGTAAAAAGAGCACAGTTTGGCAACTGATTGGATATCTGACATAAGGAAGAGCAAAAAGTTAAGGATAATACTGAGGTACAAACCTAGGAGACAAGAAAAATGGTGATGCAGCTGGATCAAAATATGCCAGATTAGAAAGAGCTTTAAGTACCAAATAGAAAACTTCATACTTGTTCTTAAATGCTAAAGGGGAATGACACATTTAGACCTATGACTGAGAAAAATCACTTTGAATGCTGTTTTGGGGGAGACTTAAGGCAGGAAAACCAGTAAGAAATCTATGGTAATGATCCTACCTAAAGGTTAAAAAAAAAAAAAGCATGAACTAGAGTGTGGTTTGTACAAGTACAGTATAGGAGATATATCTGAGAGATATTGAAAAGGTAGAGATAGACTGGAGAGGAATGAGTAGAGGGAATGAGAGAATGATGAACAGAGTCTCCTCACCTTTACCTCTTCCCTTCCCTTGTTTTTTTCAAAGCTCAGTTTAAATCCCATCTCTTACATCCCTCTAGCTGTTTATATCTTCCCCAACAGGAGATTATCTTCCATCTCTTCTGTTTATATCTTGTATATACCTGATTGTGCCTCCAGTACCCCCCGTAGAATGTTATTTCATGTATGCAGGAACTCTGTTTTTACATCTTTTCCTATTCCTAGAATAGTACTCAACACTTAATAAAACCTTATGGATTGATTAGTGTGACTGGCAAAAATGGGGAAGTTTGAGTGAAGGGAGGGTTTGGGAAGAAAGATGAGTTCAGTTCTCAGTATTTAGGCTTTGAGATGTCTCTGGGATATGCAATTTGATACAAGCATCTGGTGATACAACACTGAAATTCAGAGAGAAACCGAGTCTGGATTTAGAAATCTGCAAGTCAGATGCCTAGAGATAATCTCTATTAATGATAATAAATTATCCTTATAATAAACATTTTCATTAACTTTATAATTTTGATTACAATAATATATCAATGTGATATGAAAATATTATATAATAGTGGTATATTTGGTAATATAATTAAATATGTAATCATGATAGTATAATAATACTAATAATCAGTGAAGACTAATAATCAGTGGTTACTTTGATTGGAGAAAACAGAAGAGAGTACAGATCAAAGATGTGGGGAATGCTCACAGTTACAGGGTGTGATGTGGATAATGAGCCAGCAAAAGAGATGAAGAAATATTCTAATGGATAGGAAAACTGGAAGAGAATGCTATCATGAAAATACAAAGAGGAAAGAATATCCAGGAATAGAGGGTATTCAACTGAATCAGGTATATCAGATAAGGAGAGAAAGATGAGAATCAAGAAAAGATGTGATAACTTTGTGGGTAACTTTGGCAAGAGCAGTTTCAAACAAGTAATGAATTAAGAAATGAGATTCATTGAGCAGTGAGAGGGCAACAAATAGTGACAGTGAATTTAGACAGATTTTTTTAAGGAGTTTGACTAAGAAAATGAGAAGATACCTAGAATAATAGTTTGAGAAGATGATGAATTCTAGTTAAAGCTTTATAAGAATGGGAAGGCACTGGCATGTTTGAAGTTATTAATGATGGAACCAGTGGAGAAGGAAAGATCAAAGATTTGGGAGGGGATTAACTGAGATTACAATCTGGTTGACAAAATGGGAAGGGATAGGATTAAATATAATATAAAAGGGGTGATCTTAGCCAAGAGGGAGGGACACATTGACAGAGACTGAGGAAAAGAAAAAAAAAAAGATTAGGGGATGATATCAAATGCTTTTTCCAATGAAAAGAATGGAGGTAGAGAGGGGAAGGAGAAGAAAGTTCTCCTTGAATACACTCAATCCTATCCATAAAATAAGAGATGATATCTTCAGCTGAGAAACATAAGTATGGAGCGAGATGAGGAATCAATCAGAGAGAAATACCTTGCTTTTGTAAAGGCTCAGCTGAAATTGGATAACATGAATTTATAAATGTAACTAGTAAACAGCATTGCAATATGACTTCCTCCAGCTACATAATGAGAGTAATCCAGAACTAAACTTTATCAAGAGATGAGCAATGTCTTGCTCTGACTAAGGGATTTAAGATCAGGGAACCATGTAGAACTGAACTGGCTAACTATCAAGTCAAGACTAGAAAAGTAGGAAAGCAAACTCAGGGCAGAACTAGAAGCCTATTGATAGAAACAGAGAGCTGCTGCTTTTCCTTCTTTTTTTTTCTTCACTTACATACTTTTCCATTTTTAAACAATAATAAATAATATTTATTATAAGTTCTGTCTCTTTCTCTGAAAACAGTAATTAAATTAATACTACCATTGCCACTGGAAAGGACAAGTCAGTTGATTTCTATATGGATTCACTTCAAATCAAAATACTCTTCCCTACTCATGATCGTTTTATATATGCCCTCTCCACCTAACTAAATGTAAGCTTCTTGAGGATAGGAACTGCCTTTCGCTTGCTTTTTGTGTCTCCATCACTTAGCCAGGTTCTGACACATAAAAAATGTTTAATAAATGTTTATCAACTGACTGATTCATGTCTTGAGGGAAAGAGCTGTGCTATCTCTGTATTATCTCTCCCCACTTGTGCATAGGGACTGATATTTTAAAAATTTAAAATTCTTTCATTCAGTGTTGATAGAAATCAAGATCTAAATAATTCTAAAGAAAGAAGTATAGAAGCATCCTGAATGGAAAAAAAAAAAAAGATTGGGACAAAATGAATTTTGAAGGTCTAATCTGCTAAAATTCAATGACTATTCTATTATGAATAGTCTAGACTCTAGACTATTGACTAACTGAAAATCTCAATGAATTATCTATCAATTATCTATAAGGATTAATTTTAGCTTGATTGGAAAATTTTAAACATACTTCCTTTTATCTGTCCCTTCTTTGTTTAATGTTCCTTCTCCTCTGAAAGTTAAAGATAGAAAAAAAAAACAAAAAAACACTAGCATTTTAAAATAAGCCAATGAATGAATAACAGAATTCTTGAATTTTGGAATACTTTGGAATTTTCTAACTCAAATACTTCTTTTCTCCTTTTCCTTCCATTTTATGTTACCAATTTAAAAACTTCATTCTCTTTTATCTCTCCTTTTTCTGTTCTCTTTTTTCTTTCCATTTCCCATCTTTTCCACAACTACTTTTGAATTCTCTTCTTTCTTCATCTCTTACTCTGTCTTCCTTTTCCCCATCTGCCTGTCCCTCCCCTTCTCATGACGAGTGAGGGATCAGCTGTCAAGCCACTGGATACAATATATTTTCACAGTACATTAGCACTGTTCACCAGACCATGCTGTGCCTGTGATTATAAAAAAAAGTCTAGGCTGATTCTCTTACTGAGACCCATAAGCACTGGTCATAAAAATTATCTTAGAATTCAAGAACACAGCACATTATTTCTTGAGTCCTTACTGAATGCCACATTAACAGAACATGTGTTCCAAGACCACCAACCCCATCCCAAGTAACCTGTGTTTACTGTCTGATCCTGGGAGCTTGATCCAAAAGGTGCCACTTCCTCACTTTGGCTCATTGCCCTCAACCCAGAAAAGTTTTGTATAGCTTATACCTAGGAATCCCCAAATGTGTACAACAGGGTCCCCAAGTCATACACAAGAACCAACTGTACAAAATGCAAAACAGAAATCAGACAACCTACATTTCATTCACCACGAAAAAAATGCATAAGATACAAAGAACTCACAGGATCCCATGAATAAATATAGAAATATAAAGCACCCAAATGATCCACTGGATACTACCTAGAAGGCATGGATACCTTGAAAGATGCTGCATGTCCATTCATTTTAGATTTTTATTGTCCAAAAAACTCACAATACTATTAGGGAAAGGTTGGAAAGTCTAGATAGCATGGGACCCAGCCCCATGACATGACTCTAGTCTTCTACCTTTAGGAAAGACTAAGATGTTCGTCTTTCTCCAAAAAAAGTATGCTATTGAGGAAATCCTCTCCTTTAGGAGATTGGAAGGTAGATTTAAAATCCTCTTACTTAACAGCTCTCAGACTCAAACACAAAGCAATAAGCAAGCCAAAGAAACTCCATATTCAAGATCTGTCTTTCAGGTCATATGTAAAGCAATAAGCAAGCCAAAGAAACTCCATATTCAAGATCTGTCTTTCAGGTCATATGTGTGTATATATATATATATATATATATATATATATATATATATATATATATAACTATTCCTGCTATGTACCTAAAGCAGTAATTCTAGCAATGCCCTGGCTCTGGAATAGCATGGCCATAAAAAGTTCTTTCTTAGAAATGCTAGTCCTATAATGCAGATTTTTCTTAAAAAAAGAAAGAAAGAAAGGAATGCAGGAAGGAAGGAAAGAAAGGAGGAAAGAAGGAAAGGAAGAGATGAAAGGAAAAGGAAAAAAAACAAAAATGGTTTCATAGCTTAGTTTTTACAGACCACAGAGAGAGAAGCTTCTCTAACAAGAGTCCATCCTACTGAGCTTTAATCAACCAAGTACCAAGAAGCAGCCACTGTCTGAATTGCAATCAGTAAGACCAGTGAGCAAACCTTCCTTCATCCTTACAACAGGGAGCATCATAGCTATATGCAGCATCAAAAACCAGATAATTAATTTATTAATCATTTTAGCATCAGAAAAGGGACAGTCTTCCTTGGTATAATGGAAAAGTTTTCATGAAATCCCATTGCCTAGCCACTTTTTACTAAACACAGTTTAGCTCATAATAAAGGAGATCTAGGATACTTGGTACTCATACATTTGGCTTCAACTGTCTTCGCTGCCTTCCACCCATTTTTTAGCTGGCCTCCTTACAGGCACATGAAATTTTAAATCTTCTTTCAGTGGGACCCACATAACATTATAATTAGGCCAAGAGTGGATAAGGTAGCTACCTAAGTGGTAGACTTGGATAACCTCAAGAACTGCTCTTTTGTGCCCCCTGAGGAAGTAAGTTTTCCATCAGTTGTCCAGGTAAGGAAAGAAGAGACCTATTTATCTCCCTTGCCTAGGGCTGACCCGAATTACAATGCATCAGTTCAAGCCCATTTTTAATAGGTCACCTTGTGCCCAGACAATCCAAGCACACCCTCTTTTCAGCACTTTGTTCTACTTTGCCAGGTATCTCTCCTTTGTCTGAAGCACTCAGTAGCTTCTCCAAGATGATACTCAGGTAAAATGCTGAGCCTGGAAGCACATAAAGGCCTGATTAGTTTTATTGTTTTATCTTCAAAAAACAAAGAAAAGGACTTTGGATCCCTTGGCCTGGCTCTCTCCATTGCACTTTGCTAACCCTTACAGACCTAGAGTTAGAAAAGGCCCTCAGGTCATCCCTCCTTTGAACTATAGATGGGGAAACTGAGCCTAGAGAAGTTGTCCAAGGTAACCCAGGGAAAAGGAGGAGCTAAGATTTGAATGAAGGTCCTCTGGCTATTCCATTGTGCTTATTCCAATATCATTCTCATTTGTGTACTTATTCTTTTCCTCATTATTTGTCTTGGGAACAAGTTCTATCCTTTATCATTCTTTGGGTCATCAGGGATGATCACAGAACCCTTAAATAAGTACTTAATAACATCTTGGTTTTGTTTCTTGTTTTTCTAATTGAACACCTCAAACTCAGCATTGACTTGGTAGTCCTATGACCTGCAACTATGGAATTTGCAATGATCAGTAATGCTTGAGAAAATTCTTTTCAGCAAGAATGAAAAGGACTGCAGAGCAGTTTGACAGTAGCCTTGCCTATTCATGGGACCTTAACAATTCTCAAGAGTCTATTTATTGAAAGATTAATGTCCTCATGAAGCAGCATCCATGGTCAAGAATAGCTGAGAATCAGAGATCTTAAAGCCATAAGGGATCTCACTCAAGCAATACTAGTCATCCCCCTTGCCAATTGGTATGTAAAATATTATTATGCACATTTTATAGATAAACTGAGATGCAGAGACTTTAGAGCCTTGCCCATAGATAAGAAGAAAGGGAATTGAAACCCAGTTGTGGTATATTAAGTGCAAATTCTTTCCACTATCATACTTTTCCCCTGGACTTTCTAATTCAAAATAATGCTATATCCTTTCTTTTTCTTTTTCTTTTCTTTTCTTTTTTTTCTTTTTTTTTTATACAAATCTCAGGCTATTTTAAGTATTTTTAGTTACAGTCACCTCAAGGTTCCTTAGATTCAACTAGGACCAAGATACTTAAGTCCCAGAATAACTTCTTGGAAAAAATGTTTTTAAAATATTTCAGAAATTTCTCCCATTCTTATCCTAGCCCCTCTCAATAAAACCCGTCAGCTACCTATTACTTCTAGGATCAAATATATATTTCTCTGTTTGGCATCAAAAGTTCTTCATCCATAACCTGGACTCTTCCTATATCTAAGTGTCCTTATACATTATTCCCAACCACATAATCCAAATCAACCTCTCTGGCCTTCTTACTTTTCTGATACTCACACATAATTCTCCATCTTCCATTTCCATGCCTTTGTCTCTAAAAAAAATTGTGATTTAATACTTAGGTATTCTCTCCAACAATGCATATCACAACTTTTGTATACCTGCCCATCCTGTATATAAATCTTGTCCAAGCTCAATTTCTCTTCTCATTGGAAGGATGCCAAATGAACATATTAATTGTTCATTGGTTTACTTGTAAGGCAGCTATGTGGCTCAATGGTTAGAACTCTGGGCTTGGAATGAGGAAGTCTCATGTTCATGAGTTCAAATTTGTTCTCAGATATTTTCTTATTAAGGACCATGCCTAAGTGAAGGGGCAGATCAATTCTCCAAGAACTTCCACAGCTGTGAATTATAACACTTGAAGGAGTTGCAAGACAGTTTTTACTAATGCAGATGCTCCTTGTGGATTGGGAATGAAATAAATTGGAGGCAAGAGGGAAGAGGAGAGGGGTCAGAGAACAGCAATTGCCTCTCAGTCTACTTTATCATCATCATCCTCTCACATGAAGAGATCCATTCTACAGGTCTGAGTTAGACCTCTAGCAGTCACTGGCAGGTGGCTCCTGTATCAAAACACTTTCTACTTATATGACTGTAAGTAAATCATTTCAGTCTTTTTGCCTCAGTCCCATTTGTAAAATAAGCTGGAGAAGGAAATAACAACCCATTTCAGTATCTTTGCCAAGAAAACTCCAATATAAAGTTACTATGAATCAGATAAGACTAAATTGAACAAGTTTACTTATTGTTCTTATCACATGACTTGTCACCTTTATTTTCAACCCTAAATTTTTGATGACCTTTTATACCACCTCTATTTCACAATTTCTTAGTTGTCATATATAGCAACTTGTTCATATCTACTCTGTGACCCTCCTGAGAAAATACCACCTTGATAAGATCATAGAATTTTTGAGTAATCTTCAGTCTCAATTCTTTGTGGCTTCATATATGATCCACTATGACACATCACCACCAGAAGAATACTGGTATTTTTAAAAATGAGTGTTTGTTGAAAAGAAAAGTTTAGGGTTTATTTAAAGAATTTTTTAGTTTCTCTAAGGCAATCTAGTCTGCTTTGTTTCTATTCAATTCTGGACCCAAATAATTGACACTTGCAATATATACACACATAGATGTAGATATCAGTAGATAAGTAGATATATATATATATATAAACATACAAACATATGCATGTCTACATATAGACATATATGTGGGTGCATGTATGTATTTGTATGTGTATATATATTTATACACACACACACATATATATACACACATTTGTGTTTGGATCCAAAATATGCTCTGAAATGGAAATATTTGGAGGATCTCACTATCCTAAGGAATATCAACTCCACACTAGATCTCTGTGATAGAGTGAACACCTTTAACAAACATAAATCTCCTTTTTAAACTCTCATCAGAAGATCATTGAACAAAGTTACCTTTTTTGTTTTATCATTTAAAGAACCCTGTATAACTTGTGGCAGATAGAGTGGACAGAGCATTGGACCTAGACTCAAAAAAATCTGAGTTGAAATTTTGACTCAAAGAGTTACTAGCTATGTGATCTTGAGCAAGTCATTTAACTTCTCTCTGCTTCAGTTTTGGTGTCCTTGTTGTTGTTTTTCACTCATTTTTATCTGACTCTTTGTGACCCCATTGGGGTTTTCTTGAGAAAATACCAGGATGGTTTTTCATTTCCTTCTTTAGCACATTTACACATGAAGAAACTGAGATAAACAGCATAAACCAATTTACCCAGAATCACAAAGATAATGTCTGAGCCCAGATTTGAACTCAAGAAGATGTCTTTTGACTCACAGTCTAGTACTCAGTCCTAGCTAAAATGGGAATAATAGTAGCACCTATTTCTCTGGGTTGTTCTGAAGAGGGAAATAAGATGAAATAAATTATTGTTTACAACTTTATAAACTTTATAAAGCACTTTGAAAATTTTAAAGAGCTATATAAAGATGCTATTATTGTCATTATTATTATTTTAGCATATGCATGGGAAACACATTATTTAAAATAAGCCAAAGATAACACATTATGATCAAGTGAGATTTATGCCAGAAATACAAGGATGGCTTAACATAAGGAAAACTATTAACATAATTGATTTTATCAGTGACAATTTTTTTTAATCATGATTATATCAATAGATACAGAAAAAGCTTTTGATGAAGTATAACACTAATTTCTATTCAAAACACTTGAAAGTGTTTGCATAAATGGATTTTTTCCCTAAACTGATAAAAAAAATTACCTAAATCCCTCAGGAAGTATTATTGGTAATGAGAATAAGTTAGAAGCCTTCATAGTAAGTTCAGGCATGAAACAAAGATGTCCATTATTCAATATTGTACTGAATAGTACAATAGTAATAAGAGAAAAAAAAAGAAAAAGAAGAAAGCAGGATATGAAATGAGGGAAGAAAAAAAAGGAGAAAAAATTTACATGATAATTTTATATTTTAGAGGAATAGCAAGTTGTACATAATAGATTTGCCGTTTCATGTGTAACCATTTTTCTTTTTATACTGTTATACAAAAGCTTGTTTGATTCCACAAATTAAAAATAAATAAATTTTAAGCAAGTAATAAACCTCAAAGGAGAGATTTATTCAACCAAATCAAATGCATTTAGATAATCAAAAATGAACACCAAGGGATCAAGTATTCTCTCCATCTTTCAGTCAGTTGTACATTGATAATGATGAATCCTGCTGTATATTATTTGGAAAAGTATGTCTGTTACCTGTCATTACATAGAAGATGACCTCAGTATATATGGGGGTTACTCTCATACAAATTTTGCATAGAAAGAGGTATTACGCTGAGTTGGGGAACTTGGATTCAAATCCCTTCTCTGACACTTACTATCTACATGATCTTGCTGGAGACTCAGTTTTCTCATCTGTAAGGTGAAGGCTATATGTCTTTTGAAGGTCCCTTCTAATGTTAGAACTATGATTTAGACATCAACATTTCAATGGAGTTGGGTGGTAATTTACCTTTACCTTTATCACCTTTTGGGAGGTAATAACATTACATATCTAAGACTTTACTCATATCTTTGGTATCTTTTCTTCCATCAATAACTCCCATCAGTCTCTCAAAGTTCCCAAAAGCATGTTATTTCCAACACAGATATGCATCTACATTGGATATTTTTCTCATCTTTTTTTTTCCTTTACTGCTATTTCCAATCCTAAACATAGTAGCTCAACTATCCTTTATGTTAAGAAAATTTATTACAAAAATAGTTGCAGATCCTTTCCACTTTTCATTTATTTGTTGACCAGTTTCCAGTTTTATCTTTAAATGTCCTATCAATAATTTTATTTAATTCTGCCACTCATCAAGCTTTTAAACTTTCTCTCCCTGCCCCCAATATTTCTTACTATCTTAGGAGACAATACTTTCCATAATTTTCCAACTATACTTCTTTAAAAGTATTTTACAATGAGTTACTATTTAAAAATATTGTTGCCATTGTCTACCAAATATTTGTACTTGGAATGTAATTCAAAAGTTTTCTGAGCAAAATGATTTTCAGGTTCTTTTGGTCTCCTCACTTTGACAAGTGATTTTATGTTAATTAAAAATCTATATGAAATTGGGAAAATCAGTATCAATGACCTTTCTCCCAATAAGTGACATTATAGTTTGGAACTTCTCATTTTTATACTTTCAACTTTGTATTTTTTAATCTGTTTAGCTCTAATAATAGGTTTGAGCAAATATGTCATTACTGAAATTACTAACATATGATGAGATGAGATGAAAATAAAAGCAGTGCCCAGACAGAAAGAAAACAATGAAGAAAATAGGGGAATTAGGGGTAGGAGGGAAGATTCAACAGGTCCCTTGACATTGACATTATCTTTCCTTTCATCCAGGGCACCTTGCCAAATAAGTATCCTCATAGGGCATTTTTTCCGTGGAATAATTAAGTGCATTTAATCCTCATTACTTCTACAGAAAGTAGAACATTCCTCTTACAGAAAAGACAATGTTCTAGTGTGTTTATTAAAATTAAACTGATTCACATAGTAATAGTTACTTTACATATAATTCAAACAATTCTTTAAATGTGAATTATATTAAACTTGTGGCATATGGCAGACAAGAAGGAAGGAAGGAAGGAAGGAAGGAAGGAAGGAAGGAAGGAAGGAAGGAAGGAAGGAAGGAAGGAAGGAAGGAAGGAAGGAAGGAAAAGAGACAATGAGGAGGAAGAAAGGAGGAAGGAAGAAAGGGAGAGAGGAAGGAAGGAGGAAGGAAGAAAGGGAGGGAGAAAGGAAGGAGAGGAATGAGGGGGGAGGGAGGGAGAGAGGGAGAGAGGGAGGGAAAGAAAAGGGGAAAAAGGAAAGAGAAGAGAGTGGAGGGTAGGAAAATTAAAGAAAGGAAAAGGAAAGTTGACATTGATTGAGATTTAAAAAGAGAAAGAATTAATAAGCAATACCTAGAGAAAAGAATAAAGAAAAAGGTAATTATTTTCCTACTATCTGATGAAAATTTGCAGCATGTAAACAAGTGATGGAAATTAATCGAGAATCTTTTGTTTGGGAAATACTCTGGGTATCCATATGTTACACCATATAAAGAAGAGGTGTGATGAAGTACCATTTTATACTTACAGCTGAGGCAAGGGATGGCAAGAATTCCTAATCAATAAAGGGAAAGAGTCCATCATAAAAGCAATGGAGGAAAATTCAGTTATATAAAACTGAAAAATTTTTATACAAGCAAAATTGTTGAAACTAAGGTAAGGGAAACAACCAATTTGGAAAAAAAATGCATCAAATATCTCTGATAATGGTCTGACAATCATAATAGTAACTAATTAATATGCAAGACCAAAAAAATAGTGTCAAAGGATAAACGAGTCAAAAAATATGAACGAACAACTGTCAAAAAATTTCAGACTACTCACAATCATATGAAAGATTGTCCTAATAACTAATATTAAGAAAAATAAAAATCCAAACAACTTATCCCCAGCAACTTAAGAATAAAGCCTGGCAAAAGTTGGGAATGGTAAATGTTGAGAGGCTTTGGATTAAAGAAAAGTACATTAATTCACCATTGGTAGAGTTATGATTTGTCTTACTATTTTTGAAAGCAATTTGGAATGATGCGTCAAGAAAAAGAAATTAAAATGTCATGAACATTGTGAACCATAAGACCAAGAGGACCTTGTACACAAAAAGAGAGAAGAAATATTGAGAAGGCCAAAGGTTCAGTCTCACAACAATTGTTAGTAGACTTTTTCTCTTATCATCAGGAAAACTGAAACAAGCAAAGAGAAATGATCCTACTACACTGTGTATAGGAATTTTTTGTTTCTGCCTCACATTCAGTTAGTGAGCCACTCTGACCACCAGATCCTTTTTGGTCATATTCATACCTACTTATTCATATCCTAGTTTGTGTTGGTGAAGTTTGGGGGGGGGTACTTTTTTGCCTCTTTAGGATATTAATCTACTCCAAACCTCAAACACATAATCCCAAACCCACCTATCCTATGTCCAATTTGATGTCTTAAAAAGACTAGAAATGGAAAGAATAAAAAGAGTAAAAATAAAGGGGAGGCGCTCTTTTTAAAAGATTAGAAGAATGTGTATATTAATGAAATGACAAAAATAGGCATTTGCTCTTAAAGAAAGAGTGGCACAATCCTGAAGCCAAAATTGCTGAATAAGGAAAAGAAGTTAGATATCAGTTGAGCTCCAAAATACATGGCACATGAATATAGTGGGATATTTTTAAATATTTAAAAAGCAATTAATATGAGGGATTCCGTGAAACATGGGAAGATTCATAAACCAGTACAAAGTGAAGTAAGCTGGTAAGGGAGGAAGAAGATTTACTCAATAACTACAACAGTGAAAGCATTTTTAAAAGATTCTGAACCCTAAGTAATTATAATGATCAGTCTTGGTCTTGAAAAAGACTTGATCAAATTCACTTCCTTTCCCTCTTTGCAATTAATAAAAATATGGAATTTTTCAAATACTACCAGACATGATTGATTCATCAATTGACTTTGCCGAACTGTTTTCCCTGATTACTCTTTTAAAAATCTTTGCTACCTTTGATGATTTGCTAAAAATGGGAAGAGGGAATATAAAATTGAAAATGAATGTGATGAAAAAATAAGAAATCATTTTTTTAATTTAATAAAAGTTCCAGAAATATGTAGTAATTTGTTTGAAAGGAGGGGTTGTTTATATGTCTAGCTTTAAATCATCACCTCAAAACAGCAAGAAGTTTGTTAAACTTTTTTTAAAAACCTAAAACCATGGATAGAAATATATGTATGTATGTATGTATGTATGTATGTATATATATATATATATATATATATATATATATACACATAAAGTAGCCTCAACATGGAGAGAAATGGCAGAATAATGAAGCAAACAGGTAAATAAAGTAAAACTCCTAATAAAATTAAGTAAAAACATGGCTGAAAAGAATCCCAAAAAGAAAAACTGCCAGATAGTAATTCTAGAATAATTACAATTAAAAACCTCAGAAAAGAGAATGGAATGAATCTAAGAATCCCATGACTAGATGGAAAACTTTTTTTAAAATTTCTTATTAAAAATGAATTAAAGGAAAAGTAAAGAATCTGAGTTCTTAAGAGAAAGCTGAAATTGATAATAGATACTTTGAATGTATTAGTAAAACAATACATACCCTAAAAATGGGTGAGTCAGATGAAATTCAATGATAAATCAAAAATATTTAAGCAAAATCTGAAGGAAGATTGTCATGTCATGTCATGTCATGTCATGGCTATTATCAGTGATCTGACAAATGAAATTCAGGAATGTCATCATCATTATAGCTAACATTTATATAACATCGACCATGCATCAGGTATTGTTTTAAGTACTTTACAATACTTATTTCACTTTTTCCTCACAGCAACTCCTGATAGGGAGATGATATTTCTATTTCCATTTTACAGACGAAGAAACTAAATATCTTGCCAAGGGTCAAAAAACTACTGAGTAACTGAAACTGGATTTGAATTCAGGTCTTTCTGGGCCTAGGCCTAGAATTCTGTCCATTTTATCACTTTGCTGGTTTTAACAAAAAAATAATTACTAACCCTCAGAAGATCATAATGAGAATTATTTTTTCCTTTTGAGGCAGTTGTTATCAAGTGTCTTGCCTAGAGTCACACAAGTATGAAATATTAAGTATCTGAGGCTGGATTTGAACTCAGATCCTCCTGACTGCAGGGTTGATTCCCTATCCATTGTGTCATTTAGCTAGTCCTAGAGGAATATGATGAAACAAAGTTTCCCGATACTAAATTTAAGTAAACAAGAAAAAAAAGTCTCATACAGTAATTAAAACAGCAAGTAATCTTCAAATAGATAAATTTTTCTAGGTCACTATAAGAAAGAAATCAGAGGTTTTACTTATCCAAAAATGTCATTATTGAGCTCCAAAGCTTCCAGGATAAAAAGAAAATACCTAAACTTAGCCAGGAATACACAGATTATATTCAACAAAGATATATATTACAGTTAGTATTTAACAACACTGCTTATGTTGCTAATAAGAAAAAATTATATTAAACGTACAGAACATCTAAAGAAAATGAATCTTAGCCAAATTGAACATAAATCACAAGGGGGAAAATAGAGTTTTCACAGAATTAATAATTTCCCATCATTCCTTTGGGGAGGTGGAAACAGATCTGTCTAGAACTTTTGAAATGCAAATTCAGTAAACAAAGAAAATTTTAAAAAGGAAAATAAGTTCAAAAAACTCTGGAGGGATAGAAGTTACTCAGGTGCCTAAATTCTGAAAAGAAGAGAAAAGGATTATGATGAAAGAAAAAGAAATAAATTCTGAACTTGCTTAACTATTCAAAAGTGAAGAGGAAAGAGAGAAAAGAAGGAAGGGGATATTTTAGTGTAACCTTTTTCAGTACTCCTCAAAAATAAAAAATAAAGAAAAGTAGGCACTGAACAAGAGAATAGAGCTGTCTAATGAACCAGTAGAAAATGGCAGGATTTTGGAGCTAGTGAAGTATTTGAGGAAAAGCATATATGCTGAAATACTTTTAAATTTAATACCTAGACTACATCTTCCTCTGCTTTATATTTTCTATAATGGAGAACTGGATACATGATTACCTCACATGAGTGAGTTCCCTTTTTCCATCTTATGGTATCCAAAAAAATGATCATTTTAAAATTGCCATTTCAATAAACCGTATTTACTTTAAATTTTTTTTTTTGTTTTTATGTAACTATGTGTTTCTGATAACATCTGAATGATCACTGGAATCTGTGTCAATTCTGGTTAGTTAAATGAAAGGGAGACTGGTCACTGAAGGAAGACAAAATCCCAGGAAAGAAAGAGATTTAAAGTTTTGGGATTGTCCCTGTACAATATAAGTTAATGCTACAAGAGCAAGGTTTCTGTCTGGAGCTTCAAGGAGACAATACATAATTTGACAGAGAAATACAACAATCCTTGAGACCAGATACCCCTAGCACACAGAATCTTAATAGCTACAATTATATGACTAAGTCTCAAGAGGGTTGTCATCTCTTTCATTTGCCCTATAAGCTTTCCATGAGTTTAAAATGAGTCAGAAGGAGGGGGGAGTTGTATAGCTAATTCTTGGAGCATATCCAATCAGTCCTAGCATTGTAGGTGATTGATAGTTCAGCTGGTAAAACTTGTCTGTATCATCTAATAGTTATACTAATATTTATTATCATCGTGATGTCAATTAAGGAGACCATGCAAAAGAGAAAGAAGGGATTGAGAGGATAAAGAGAAGGAATATAAAAGATTTCACTTCTTACTCAGCTAAACAGAAAAATGTGAATATATGTATGTATATATTTATATATATGGTTTGTATGTACATGTGTATGTACATATACAGATACATGTAACTGCTATGTGTATATATCAAAGAGATAAACAAAATAGAGCTAACAAATTTAAAACAAACTACTATTAATAATAAAACCCCAAAAAATGTACTTTCTTCAGAAGATTAAATAAAGCATTAGTTAATCTTATTATTATGTGGTAGAGCGAGGGAACAAAATAAAAGTACAAAAGTGATGAGTGAAAAAATATCTAATTCTATACCAATGAAATTGAAGAATTTAAAAATTGGTAAATATTTATAAAAAATATAAAATACTAAAATTAATAAATTTATATAGTTTGCAAATGATATCAGAAACATATTACAAAGGAAACCAAGAAAAAACAACTTAGATTTATAAGTGAAGTCTATCAAAAAAATTAAAGAATAAATAACTCCTTTGCCACAAAAAAAGAGGAAGAAGGTACTAATGCCAAAATCCTTTTATGAGTCAAGTATAGCCCTGACGTCTAATTGAGGAGAAAAACTATGGAATAAAACTATAAAACAATATCATTAATTCATATGGATGTGAAAGTATTTTAAAAAACTAACATAGAAACTATAGAAATATAATCAAAGATTCAACATTAAAGAAACTATCAATAGGAAAAATTATATCATTAAAATAGGCACACAAAACCTTCAACACAATATAAATATGCTCAAATTCTGAAATTTGAAGGAAAAGAGGTATCAAAATTCATTTGGAGGGATAAAAGTTAAGATATATAAATATATAAATGCTTTTTAAATTAATATTCTTTTAAAATTTTTGTTTCAATTCTCTCCCTCCATCCCCTTTCCTACCCATCAAGAAGATAATTTGATGTTTGTCATACTTGTGAAATTAAACAAAACATATTTCCATGTTAGCCATATTTCCCAAAATAAGAATTTTTTTTAAAAGACCATGCTTCTCTATGCATTTAGAGTTTATCACTTCTCTTTTTACAGGTGGATAACATTTTTCATCATGAATTTTTGGAATTGTTTTAGATCATTATATTAATCAGAGCAGCTAAGTCTTTTACAATTGGTTATCATTATAATTTTGTTTTTATTGGGTACAATATTCTCCTAGTTCTGTTCACTTTACATTAGTTCAGAGGAGTCTTCCCAAGTTTTTCTAAAACCATTCCCTTCATCATTCCTTATAACACAATTGTTATTCTATCATAATCGTATACTACAACTTATTCAGCCATTCCTCATTTTCCATTTCTTTGCTCCCATAAAAAAAAGAGGTTCAATAAATATTTTTATACATATAGATTCTTTTCCTTTTTCTTTGATCTCTTTGAGGTACAAAACTATTAGTGCTATTTTGGGATCAAAAATATGCACTTTTTTATTCCTTTAGAAATAATTACAAATTGATCTCCAAAATTGTTGGACTTGTTCATGACTCCACTAACAATGTTTTAGTATACCTAGTTTTCCATTTCCCTTCCAGTATTTGTCATGTTCCTTTTCTATTTTGTTAGCCATAAGTATAATGTGGAATCTCAGAATTATTTTAATTTGCATTTCCCTTTCATAAGAAAAGCAAACAATCTTGGTGATATTAATCCCAAAATATGCTATTAAAACAATAATTCTAAAAATTATGTGCCAAATTATAAAACAGAACTAAGGCATAAAAGCAAATAAATTTTTCAGTGTAACAGTTGATAAATCCAAGTACACGAATGATTAAGGAAAGAGCTCTTTTACAGACACAACTCCTGGGAAAATTGGAAGTAAGTATACAGGAAAAAAAGAGGGGGGGGTTATATTAGCATCTTATACCAATGCCATAATAAATTCCAAACACATAAATGATCCAAAGATGAAATAAAATTATTTAAAAGAGAAAGTAGAAGGTTATTGCTTCCATAAGTGGGAAAAGAAATCAATAACAGACATAGTACAGAAACGATTTTATAATCTTATATATATTATTATATATATTATTATATATATTATAATTTTATAGTCTCAGGTACAAAGAATTTAAAAGTTTTTAAACAAAATCATTATACTTAACATCAAAAGAAAATATGTGAATTGGGAGGAGGAGAATTTTTCAGTAAGTGGCTTTGAAAGCATCCATCAAAAAATCTACAAACAATTGACAAAATTTTTTTTCATTTAAATTAACTATTCTCCCAGTAGATAAGTGGTTAAAACATATGAATAGAAGGGGAGGATTCTAGAAAGATGGCTGGGTAGATTGGTAAATTTCAAGCTCTCCTGATTTCCCCCACAAATAGAACAAATTTGTGCCTCAAAAGAAATACAAACTGGGAAGAAAAAGGAGGAAGAGGAGGAGGAGAGAGAGGAGAAGGAGGAGGAGGAGGAGGAGGAGAAGGAGGAAGAAGAGGAGGAGGAAGAGGAAGAAGAAGAAGAAGAAGAAGAAGAAGAAGAAGAAGAAGAAGAAGAAGAAGAAGAAGAAGAAGAAGAAGAAGAAGAAGAATCAAATGAAAGAGTTAGCTGGGATAGGAAAGACGTTTGGGGTGTGTGTGTGTATGTGTGTGTGTGTGTGTGTGTATCTAGATATGTGTGCATAAATATATCTTTTCTTAACTGTAGCTTGCTTGGGGGTGGGAGAGTATGAAAGGGAGATAATATGTGTGTATGTATACATATGTATATATCTACATTTCTATATATAAATATATCCTTTCTTAACTATAGCCTGTTTTGGAATGGTGGGAAGGATAAAAGGGGAGAAAAAAACAAGGAAGTAAAAAAAAGATGGACACTCATGAATATAATTTCTTTTATTAACATACATACTCTCTTAAATTGGTATATGTTGTCATATATTTTGAATCCTCCCTAATGTTCTGCTGGGCATATAATAATGTTCTCTTTTCTTTTGTTTCATTTTGTTTTGTATTGCTTTTCTGTTTTTATTTTACTTATTCTATTTCTTCAAATAAAATAACTTTTGGGGCAAAAAGACATGAATAGTTTCTCACGAAAAGAAATATAATAACTATGCATTTGAAAATGTTCAAAATTGGTCAGGGGTGCCCATCATTACCACTATTATTCAATAATGTGCTAAAAATGTTAGCTTTAGCAAAAAAAAAAAAAAAAAAGAAGAAGAAGAAGAAATTTAAAGAATTAAAATGGCCATGAGGAAATAAAATTATCATTCGTTGCAGATGATATGATGGCAAATTTAAAGAATCCTAGAGAATCAACTGAAAAATCATTTGAAATAACTAACAACTTAGTTGCAAAATAAAAAACAAAACAAAATAAATCACTGGTGTTTCAATATGTTACTAACAAACCCCAGCAGCAAAAGATAAAATGAAAAATCCCATTTAAAATAACAGTAGACAAGAGAAAATATTTGGGAGTCTACTATCAAGACAAACCCAGGAACAGTTGCAAAAAGTTGTCACATTAATAAAGTTGAATCTAAACAACTGGGGAAAAAAGATCAATTACTCATGGATAGGTTGATCTAATATAATAAAAATGACAATTCTATTTAAAATAATCTAGTGATTCAGTGATATACCGATCAAACTCTCAAAAAAATTACATCATAGGGCTAGAAAAATAACAAAATTCATCTGGAAGAACAAAAGGTCAAAAATATCAAGGGAATTAATGAATAAAAGCAAAGGAAGATGGCTTAGTTATACCGGACCTAAAACTATATTATAGAGTGGCAGTTGTCTAAATCATTTCATACTAGCTAAGAAATGGCTCAGTAAGGACAAAAGACACAATAGTCAATGACTATAGTAATCTACTGTTTGATAAACCCAAATATTCCAGCTTCTGGGATAAGAACTCATTATTTAGCAAAAATTGCTGGGGAAATTGGAAAAGAGTATGGCCGAAATGAAGCACTGACCAACATCACATACCTTATACCAAGATAAGGTAAAAATGGATCCATGATTTAGATATAAAGGGTAATAACATAAGCAAATTAGTAGAGCAAGGGTATAATGCCAGAGAAACTGAGCCAAGATAGAGATTAAAGAGTATTTAATATTTTATTTGAAAGGGAGAGATTTACCGGCACCAAATGGAACCATGGTTTGGTCCCAGGGTTAAATGAGAATATCATCTCCAAGAATCCAGCAAACAATGTGAGTTCTTGATGACATATATATATATATATATACACACACACACACACACACACACACACACACGTGACTCAGATACAGGGGGTAGACCTAGGCAGGGGCAGAGTTAGGGTGCTGAGAGCAGGAACACAGGACCAACAATCCGGTTCTGACAGGGTAGGGGGAGCCACCGGACATGGTGGATGACATAATGGGGGGAGGCACCCCGGAGATGGGGAAAGGCATCTTGATAAGATGGTATTTGATATTCTGATAGCTTGGGATAAGGAGAGGCATTCTCATATTCTAAAATATAAGATCTTTTATCCTTATCAAATATTCTGATGATTAAGAGGAAGGGGTGGTTTTGCAGGATTGAACAGAACAACTGAGGCAGAACAATTCAGGGACAATTTAGGGAAACAGAATCAGGACAATTAGGAAAACTGAGTCAGGATAATTAGGGAAACTGAGTCAGGATAATAAGAGAGAACTATGGCACAACAGGGATAGTCTACCTGTCAGATCTGGGAAGAAGAGAGGAATTTATGGCCAGAGAACAACTAGAGAACATTATGAATTGCAAAATGAATAATTTTGATTACATTAAATTAAAAAAGGGTTTTCACAAACAAAACCAATGCAGCCAAGATAAGAAGGGAAGCAGAAGGCTGGGAATCAATTTTTACAGCCAGTATTTCTGATAAAGGCTTTATTTTTCACATAGAGAACTGAGTGAAATTTATACGAATACAAGTAATTCCCCAATTGGTGAATGGTCAAAGAAAATGAACATACAATTTTCAGACAAAAAAATTAAAGCTATTTATATTCATATAAAAATTCTTTGAATTACTCCTGATTTGAGAAATGCAAATTAAGATAACTCTGAAGTATCACTTCACATATCCAATTGGCTAAGATGACAGGAAAAGATAATGATAAATGTTGGTTGGGGTATAGGAAAATTGGAACACTAATACATTGGTGTTGGAGCTATGACGTGATTCAATCATATTGGAGAGCAATTTGGAATTATGCTAATTTAGGCTATCAAACTGTGATCCACCAGTGTCACTATTGGGTCTGTGTCCCAAAGAGATCATAAAAGAGGGAAAAGGACACACATGCAAAATTTTTGTAATGGGTCTTTTTATAGAAATAAGAAATTGAAGATTGAGTGAATGCCTATCAATTGGGGAATGGCTGAATAAGTTATGGTATATGAATGTAATGGAATATTAAGAAATGATGAGCAGGTTAGTTTCAGAAAAGCCTAAAAAGATTTACATGAACTGATGCTGAGTGAAGTGAATAGAACCAGAAGAACATTGTACACAGTAACAGAAAGATTAGGTGATGATCAAATATGATAGACTTAGCTCCTCTCAGCAATCTAGCGATCTGAAACAATTCCAATAGCTTGAGATGGAAAATGCCACCTGCATCCAGAAAGAAAACTATGGAGACTGAATAGGGATCAAAGCAAAGTATTTTGACCTCTTTTTGTTTGTTTACTTCTTCTTTCTTCTGTTCTTTTTGATCTGACTTTTCTTGCACAATATGACAAATATTGAAATATATTTTTTAAAATATTGAAATATATTTAAAAGTTTTTTACATATATAATCTATATTGGATTGCTTGATGTCTTTGGAAGAATGGAGATAAGGGATGAAGAGAGAAAAAAATTGGAACACAAAATCATAGAAATGAATGCTGAAAACTATCTTTAACATGTATAAATAAAAATAAATTTTTTGAGAAAAAAAGAAAAGATTTAAAATTATGCATAATTTATAGAATGGAATAAAGCTATAAAGGGTTAAAGGTGGTACTAGATAGGGCAGGTATTGCTGCATCATCTCCAGGACCATTATCTTTTAATATGTCTCCTCATTATGTGTTTGTAGCCAAAGTTTCCACAAAATATGAGATTAAGCTCACAACTTTATTTTCAAAAAAGTTCAAAATTACTAATATTTTGAGAAATATGAATGAAAACAATACTGATTTATCATTTCATATAGACTTATTAGTAAAGATGATACCTTTGAGGGGGTTCTAAGAAAGGGAAAACCACTAATTCAGTGCTGGTGAAGTAGTAGATTGGTTTGAACTATTCTGAAAAATCATTTTGCATTATGTAAGAACAGTTCTTCAGTTCTTCATATACACACTTCACATATACCCAGAGATTCCAATATAGACATTATATCACAATGAAATTATAATTGTAACAAAAGGCCCAGATGTACAGAAATGTCCATCATAGTATTATTTGTGGTTTTTAAAGCTAGAAGCAAAATATGTGTCATTGGGGATACATTACTGGATTGAGTAATTACTGAAAAAATTGTTGGTTATGAATTAATGTACTGTTACTGGTCACTATAAGAAAAGATGAATATAAATAAGTCTGAAAAAATATAAGAAAAATCTATTTGAAATGACCCAAAGTAAACAAAGCCAAAAGGAGCCATCAGCAGTAACTACAACAAAATAATAAAATCAACATAGACATTAATAGACAATAAAACACTGGTGAATTATAACAGTCAATTTAAGTTTGCCACTGTCAGAATTAAAGGACAATTTTTTTCCAAACCAACGTGACACAGAAAACAAAGACATGCCCTTGGAGTCAGGAATACCTAGCTATGTGCCCTGCCTCTGATACCTACATACTGTGAGATCTTGAACAAGACACTTAACCTCTCAATGCCCTAGGCAACCCTCTAAGCCTAGAAATTATATAATTGTTGTCAATCTACATTAACAGATAAAGCTTCTTCCCTGGAGTTTCCTGTACCAATGAAATCACAGGTCCTAGAAAATAGAAAAGCTGGTTCCAATTAATAAATGAACATTTCTTTTAAGAGGTATGCTTTTTAAGGAAGTCTGGCTACTCAGAAGTGTTTTCTGTATCACAGCAAAATACTAATCCATTTAAAAGAATAAATGAATAAAACCAATGATGCCTGAAAAACACTGTTGGGATATGACAACCAGATTCTAGCACTGCTAATTACTTCCTCTAATTACCAGGAAGTCTTTAAAAGTTGAAATACTCGATCCTGGGCTACCAACGAGAAGATGGGCAATTGCTTTCCACTAATGGACACGCTGAAAGTATAAAGCCACTGAGATATCCTATTCCAGGCTTCCTGAGCTAAGAGAAGTCACAGTGATTATATGCTGAAGCATGAGGCAGCCAGAGGTTACAATAGGCAATGGATGAATACACACCTGATCAGAATCCTCATGGCACAAAGAAAGGAATGAGGAGATTTTTTTTCCTCCCATCAACTACAGTCACATCATACATTCCTCTTCCTACTCACTTGTTCAGTACAAAGAGAGGAAATACTTTCTTTGTCCTACTTATTACGAAATGCTCATGGTGGTGATCAGCTATGAACCATTGTTAAAGTATATAAATTTAATGTTATGAATGCACCAAATCTCTCCAGGCATGCCTCGTAGTGATTCAAGCACATCTGACCATAACATCAGGAATGCAGCACTACATGACAATTTTTAAAACTACAATCCTCTCTCTGTTCAATATTGTATGACTCCCCCTCTCAAATTTCCACCTTCCCACCAACCCTACCTCATCCCTGCCCTGAATGCAGCACTCAGCTTCTCAAACTGGGGCAAAAAAAAAAAGGATCTTTAGAATAGCTAACATTTATATAGCATTTTATAGCTTATAAAACAGTCTGCATTAGTAAAGGAGAAAGAATTTTTTTTTAAATAATGGCAGAATGCTGGTCCAAGAGATTATTAGATCCCTACCCATCCTACCCTACCTTCCAGCCAGCATCGGTCAACTGAGGGCAAAGAGGAAGGAGAAACTACAGGACAAAAGGAAAGGTTTTCAAATATTCATCCCAGCCTCAGAAATATAGAGGGGGCATCTAGATGGTGCAGCACCAATCCTAGAGTCAGGCAGATCTGAGGTCAAATTTGACCACATTTAACACTTACAAGCTGTGTGACCCTGGGCAAGTCACAAAAAAAAAGTCAAGAAGGAAAGAAAAAAAGAAGGAAGGAAGGAAGGAAGGAAGGAAGGAAGGAAGGAAGGAAGGAAGGAAGGAAGGAAGGAAGGAAGGAAGGAAGGAAAAGGAAATGGAAATGCTGACCTTGTATACTGGCAGGGGCCTGAAAGGGAAGAGAAAGGACATAATGCTTCCTTTATCCTGGAACAGATGAACAGAATTCAAGGCTGAGGATCTTCATTGGGATAAATGAGTCAGGGTAGTCTTATGTCTACGTGAGTTATAAGGTATAGATAGGGCTACATTACAAGAGAGGCAAAGATATGTTGATCAGCTCAATCCATATGACCATGGCAAATTCCTTACAAGAGTTAGTGTAATAACTGGCTGTAGCAAGAAGAGAGGGAGGAGTTTCTGGGCATAGTCACAGCCCAAGGCAGTTTTGGAGGTAGCCAAAAGCAACAGAGGGCATAGCTTCAACTTCACTCACAGGCTGAAACAGCAACATCAGGAGCTCCCAGACCACATAAGAAGCTTTGGAAGGAGGAAAGGTCAAAGCATTGACACACTAGCTGCTGCGAGAAACTGTCATGAGAGATTTTTGCCATAGTGACATGTGGGTTTTCAGGAGATTTCTTCCCTTCTCCCACTAGGGGTAATCTACAGAGTTTGCATTCCATATATGAAGACTAAGTATGAAACTATCGTTTGATTTTTAATTATGATTTACATAGTTAATTTGTCTCAATTAAATGCTGTGCTGTTTTAGAGTGATGCGATGCAAGACTAGAATAGCAGATTGAAAGAGTAAGGGAGGAAAATTGCATGGGAGGCCAGGTTTTCTACTTCTTCAATAGACTGAGGACAGTCAGAGAATCTCCCAATGGACAGTCCACTTTTGCAGCAGCAACATGAGACTCAAACCTTTCTGACTTGGATTCAACCTATGAGCTCTGTTTCAAAGATGGCAACCTGATGGTCTTCCTGCAACCCTACCCATTCAAACCTCAAACACAGCTTCGACTTTCCTTTATTTCTTCATAAGCCCAAAGGCTCTCAAGAAGGCCTCCAAGTCCCTAAAACATTATCTAACATTCTGACTAAGAAAAGCTGCTGACCTCTAGACTGTTCTAAGCTATATCTTCCCAGCAACAGTCCATAGTTGTGCTTGGCAGCCCATGTATCATATACAAAACACAAAGTTTCTAAGCCTTTAAACCCTCAAAGACGCCTCTGACCCCATCATGTTAACATTCTTTTTCACAGCCAACTCAGCCCTTCTCTCCCTCAGATTTAAGCACTCCCACTATGCAACTCAATTTCTAAGCTACAGACAATTCCTGATGTTACCTGAAACATTTTGGCTTCTTAATGGACTTATTTCCTTTCTTTAAATGAAGATAAAGTAAACATTTCCCTTCAGTCTAATCTTTTTCATTAATTCAATTCACTAAATTCTGTGAAGAGCAGTAGATGCTGAGATGTTCAACAGCAATGTAGTTGTTGTGAAGGGTACTCAGATACTGGTAAAGGGATAAAACTCAGGGATTATTTACTAAAAGTTTCTGCATCCACCTATACCCTGTCTGCTGAAGATTAAGGCCAAAAAGCTATAGGCCTCCTCATATAAATGACACAAATTTCATAGTTAAAAAGATCATAAAAATATAATTTCTTCAAGACAGATTTATCTTTGACCAAGACTTGATCCTAAGAAACAATTAAGGTTATATATTATCAGTTTTTTGAAGCTAGGAAATTTAGGTTAAGTTTATATTTATAAGCAAAATTTCACCTTTTTTAAACCTACTTTTATTTTGAATAAAAGTTAAAGTTGAAGGCTCATCTTATCACATAACCCATGTAGATCACAGCATCTCTATCACTGTGTCAAATGGAGTTAAGGGGCACTTTGTTTCAGGCCTGCTCTTACTGGGAACTACTCCAGTGTTTCTGATTGTAAATAATGTTAGCTCTTGATTTTACATAAATATTTTTAAACCTACTAATTGTCACCCTTGTTTCAATGAAAACCACTCCTCCTCTGATGTCTTAAATTATTTCCCACATTATTCCAAGTCCCCTAGGTTTCTGACACTTTGGATCCTTTAGATTTGAAGGAAATGTCTCAGAGAAGCCCAGGCAGTTATGCAGATGTACTGAGAGAGATGAAATAGTTTATATAGTGATCAACATCCATGTTGACCAGTTCTCACCCCGATTTCTAGGATAAATAGATGGAGAAGTGACTCAAGATTCCCCACTTCAATCCACACTCCACTTAGTTATCAAACTGATCTTCCTAAAGCTCTGGTCTGATAATTTCATAGCTGTCTCCCAATCAGTAAACTAAAGTGGCTCCCTGTTACCTCCAGGATCAGGATTTGGCTTTTAAAATCCTTCATAACCTGATCTCTTCCTACTTTTACAATCTTCTTATGTTTTATTTCCCTGGAGGCACACTGCAAACCAGGGACACTAGACAGCCTCCTTGTTGTTTCTTATATGGCACAATCCATTTCTCATTTTCATTGACTGTCCCCCATATGTGAAACTCTCCTTCTGCATCTCTGCTTCCTGTCTTACTACAAATAGTTAAATTTTCACCTTCTGCAAGAAGTCTTTCCTATTCCTGTTTAATCTTATTGCCATTCCTCTGAGATTTCACTCCTATCTTGTCTCTTATCTTGTACATTCAAAGTTGTTTGAATATTATCTCCCCTATTAGATTGGGAGCTTCCTGAGAGCAAGGATTGTCTCATATAGTTTTTTGCATCTCCTAAGCTTAGCACAGTACCTGGTACTTAGTAAATGCTTGTTGTCTTGAGAAGTAGAAGTTGAATCAGATCTGAACCAGACCTGAGATACTCAACCAAGCCTGTATGAAAATGACTCAAAGCTATAATAGTGATCAGAAGAAGTCACAAGCAAAAGCTAGCAGATCAAGCAGACCAAAACACTTGACCCATCCGGTCTAAATTGCTTTTCTTCCTCCTTCATTTCTATAGTTCTTTCTCAATTTATCTGTCCCATCACTTACTTTCAGTGAGGGAAATTAATCCTCCTTCCTACTTGATAGAAGGAAGAAAGTCACTTTTCTTTCTCTACAGCACCAAAGCAGCCAACATTTGGAAGTTTTATTCTTTTAATTGCTTATTCTTATTCCTATGCTATTTGAAACTGATATTCAAAAAAGACAAGATAACCATCAAAGATGAAATTTGCTGACTATGAAATATGCAGAAAGTGACTGAGGGAGGGGAAACATATCCAGTAGAGAGAAATAGTTTTCTCAATTCAGGATGGGTAGAGTCAGAATTGATTTTTTTTAATTGCTATTAGGAATGATTTTCTAGAATGCATTGTTTAGAATATATTCTGAACCATTTTTTTTTCCTTCTGGAACTCAGAGAGATATAGAGACACAAGGAAAACAAGCCTTAAAGATTAGATAAGGGAAGCTACAACAGTTTTGCCTGTGGGGGCTTTCCCACAGAAATGACTGAGACTGCTGGAGCTGCTTCTAGCAGCTTGTCTGACATTGAGAACCCCTAGAATACTCATACTTCAAGGTCTTTTTCTCCCTTGAGATATTGCTCTCCCACCAAGGGGTACGATAAGGTAAGGTGATTTTATTTCTTTGTTTTTTTAGCATTTTCAACATGTGACTGATTTTTATTGACAATATAGTTAATTATACTAATGGTCTTCCTAATGTTAAATTATCTTTGTATTTCTGGTCTAAATCCAACTTGGTCTTTGTATTAGTTCCACCTGAGAAGAGATAGTACTCTGCTGCTGCAACCATTCCAACAAACTCTAAACGAAATCAGTTCCTGCCCCCTTGACAGCAGGATGACAACAGTAACCTGACGCAAGCTTGTTGTTACCAGTTATTAGGATTTTTCTAGCAGATTATTAGGGGTTCTTGATATTTATATATAAATCTTATTAAATACACAAACTCCACAAATCATAGAATGAAATTCTTAAGTAGGAGAGTTTATTTATTGAAACTACAGAAAGCATAAGTTAATATAAATATTATTATCAGAAAATTATATCACGTTAATAATTCAGCTCAGCAAATATTACTATATGGAGGGTATCTTATTATCAACAATGAAAACAGACACTAATTTGCATTAGATTATAGCTTATCATTTCCACACAAATCAATATATCTTATTTGAGGATGCTTGATTTTTAAGGAAGAACTTCAGCACAATAAATAAATAATTTAATCCACCTTCCTTTCTTTATATTGACTTCCTCAGTATCTTTCCAACTAGCTGAGGCCAAATGAAGAAGTTTCTCTGGATCCAATTCCATCATGAGTTCTAATCAACAGACCACAGGACTCTACCACGTATTTGAGCTATATTCGTTCCTGGGTGTGCAAGAGGGCATAGTACTTCTATAAGCAGCCTAGCCAACCCCTCCATGCATTTACCCCCTGCCTTCTTTTCATGGATATTTTTATTATCTTCAAACAAATTAGGTCACTTCCTTGAACTCAGAGTGTGGATTGTCCCACATTAAGACCTAATAGTGGTCAACTTATTTTGTTCTAATAATATCAAAGATAGAATTCAGGTCTCCAGCAATGAGCAGCCTTCTCTCCACAAAACCAAAGACTGATCAGAAGTTATTCTTTGATAGAATCTCCCGTAAGCCAGGCACTGAATGTCCACATGCATATTTACAATATCTATTTCAAGACCACTTATCCCTATCTTAACCCCTATTCTCATCCCCCCAAATTTTCTTTTACTACTACCTGTGTGTGAAAAATTATGAAGTGAAAAAGAAAAGGATGACTATTAATATTCAGGAAATCAGTTAAAATATCTAACACTGTCAACGGGCAGATAAATGATATTCAGTTAACATGGAAAAAACTCTTGTAGGTTAAAAAAATTCAATTTCTGTTCCTACTTGCAAAATCTGTAAAGATTAGCTGAAAGACTGTTAAGAATGATATATTATATAGAATTCCCCCTCTTTTTATTTTATAGAGATCCCTTTCACTTTTTTATGAATCTCAGATGCATAAAGTATTGTATTATATAGGATTCACCCTCTATTTATTTTATAGAAATCCATTTCACTTTCTTATAATCTCAGGGCTTCAAGAATCAATCAATCAACCAATTCATCAACAGGTATTTCTCAAACACCTTTTGTTGAATTCTTGGAAATCTGCTAAATTAGCATTAGGAATTAAAAAGAGAAAAATATAGATTAACAGTTAATACCCCCAAGGAATTTATATATTCTACCAAGAAAAAGCAACATATATTCATATAATTGCCAATCTCTTCCTTTCTACTGGCTCTTTCCCTATTGTTCACAAACATACCCAGATTTCCACTAACTTCAGAAAACTTTCACTTCTTCCTAATCTCCCTTCCTGTATCCCTCCTCCTTTACAATCAAATCACTACCAATAGTCTTTAAGTGAATAATAATAGCTAGCCTTTTATAGTGTCCGCTATATGTCAGGCACTGTGATAAGGAGTTTATCAATATTGCCTCATTTTATCCTCACCCTAACTCTGGAAGGTAAATGCTAAACCATTTTCTTTTTATAGTCAAAAAAAATTTTTTTTGAGGCAAACAGATTTGTCTAGCTCATGGTCAATGTTTATTGACATCCTTATCCTAACTAAGGTGGAACAAAATGTACAGAGGAAATTAAATGTAAAATATATACAAAGTAATTTCTTTGGGGACATTGGTAATCAAGGAGTTCAGGAAAAAGCTTCCTGTATGAGATATTGCTTGAACTGGATTTTGAAGGAACATAGAAATTCTAAAAGGCAAGGATGAAGAGGAGGAGGAGGATATTCTAGTTAGTGGAAAGGAGGGACAGCCAATTCAAAGACAGGGTGATGAAGGCCTCAACTAGGATTTACCTCCTAGTACCTTGTTGCTTCAGGTAAACTGTCTTACCTATCTCTCAAGTGAGCATTATCCAGCAACTGGTGGGAAGAACTGAATCCTTTTCCACATGACTTACTGTCCCAGACAATAAATTCAAAGGCTGTGCTAAAAGTAGGACTGGTAGTCTGGGGGAGCACAACTCTTCCCAAAGTTCCTGAACTCAGAGTCATTGGCTGCCCCTATTTGTCTCTCCTAGGAAACAGTAGAAATGGTGGTGGTGATGTTACTCACCTTCAGTTACTAGATAGGTAGGATGAAGGGGATATGGAAGAAAAGGGGAAGGGAAACAAGATATTCAAATTATTTTAAAAAATGGGATCTCTCTCTCTCTCTCTGTCTTTCTGTCTCTCTGTCTCTGCCTCTGTGTGTCTCTCTGTCTCTCTGTCTCTGTGTGTGTGTGTGTGTCTCTCTCTGTCTCTCTCTCTCTCTCTGTTTCTATCTCTATCTGTCTCTGTCTCTCTCTCTGTCTCTCTCTCTCTGTCTCTCTCTCTCTCTCTCTCTCTCTCTCTCTCTCTCTCTCTCTCTCTCTCTCTCTCTCTCTCTCTCTCTCTCTCTCTCTCTCTTCTATAGAAGTTAAACCCTCCTTCTGCCATAGACTTCCAGAATGAATGAAGTGTCTCTGTTTATTACTAAAGTTCCAGATAATAACAAATGATACCGAGACACACATTCTCATCTGTGCCTTACAACAGCTTACAAGTTGTTCTACAAGTGCTACAAGTATTATTATCTCCATTTGACATATAAAAAGCAGCATGGCATGGCATAGAGACCTGACCATGAAATTAAGAAGACCTGGGTTCCAGGTCTCCGATACACGCTGCATAATTTGGGACTTCATGTCTCTGTAGCCTAGAACACCTTCTAAGACTATGAATTGGAGAAAATGTCAGCCTATAATGGTAGAGGATATTCTTTTGACCTGGGAGTATCTCATTAATGAAATTGCAGATCCCATTAGATTATAATGGGCAGGGACTGTGCTTTTTTTTTTTTTTTTTTTTTTTTTTTTTTTTTTTTTTTTTTTTTTTTTTGCCTTTCCTCCTGCATTCAGCATATATTCAATTACTTTTCAGTCATGTCTAATTCTTCATGACCCTATTTGGGGTTTTCTGAGCAAAGATGCTAGAATGGTTTGCCATTTCCTTTTCCAAATCATTTTACAGATGAGGAAACTAAGGCAAACAGTTAAGTGACAGAGTAAAAGTCTTACCAACTCCAGATCTGGCACTGTACTCACTGCGTTACCTAACTGCCTTTACCTGGCACACAACAGGAGGATAATAAATGCTGGCTGGCAGACTAGTAATTTACTATGTATCCTATTTCATATTAGGAAACTGTGACTCAGAAAAATTAAGTAATTCACTCATGGTCACTCAGCTGGTAACCATCAGGAGCAGAGTTAATACCTGTTTTCTTAACTGCAAATCCATCATGTTAGTCACTACAACCCAGTACCTTTATTAGCTGGAATCCATATGAAACCATTTTTCCCCTTTTCTTTCAGAGTTAACAACAATTCCATCCAACAGAAAGCATTTGCATGACAATTTAAGATGTACAAAATATTTTGCAAATATGTCATCTTATTCTTATAACAACCTGGGAGGTAAGTGTTATTATTATCCCTGTTTTATTGGTTACTAAACAAGAAGACAGTGGTAGTCAATTTGGCCAGGGTCACAAAGCTAGTATTTATGGGAAATGAGGGTCTTCCTGACCCCCGGTGCCAGAACTGTGTCCATTGAGCCACCTAGCTGTCTAAAACAGAGTCCATGTAATGTGATCTTTCAAGATAAATCATATGAATTCTTATGGCATTCTAAGTGAGAAACAGGTAGTGTAAGAAATGTAGGAAAGCAAGGTACAGCTATAAGAAGTTAGGCTAGATAACTTCTGAATGAATTGTTATGCTATTTCCTATTTGAATCAGAGAGGTGAATAAAAAAGTGGAAGGGGATCTTGCCAGGAAATATCCATGCACCATTGAAGTCTGATAGTAAACTCTCCAGACATGGGAAGAAAACAAACCCGCCCTTTGGGACCCTATTTGAGGCCACCTGAAATCCCAGTTAATGGCTTGCCCCACCTCAACAGCATTGTAAAGGAGCCAACTGGAATAACTTACTAAAAGGGTCACAAAGAATCAGTGACCACAGATCCTTTCAAACGACCCAGATTTTTGGCTTTCAATTTTATAGCCTTGCCCTAATACTCTTATCTCTGAAGGATCTGAGACAGAAACAGCTCCCAGAAAAATTCAAATACAACCTCGGGTCCAAGATGTTACCTCCTGATTGAAAGAAAACAGAAAGAAAATGAGAGAATCAAAATTTAGGTAAAGAGATAAAGAGAAAGAAAAAGTAAAGAGAAAACCTCTTAACCCCAATTAAAGTAATTAACATATTTCATATCTAATACCTTTATCAGGAAAGGGGTTTTGCATAAATTTTAGAATCAATCACAAGTGTACAATAAGCATAAAACGATTCTCAGAAACGACTGAACCAACCAAAGTTATTAGGTAAGAAGTGAATAAAAACAGGTGCAATAAGGCAAAGAGCTGGCCAAAGAAAATCAGTCATGCCCTGTGGAGATGGAATAAAAGACCCCATGGCATGTTGGGAACCAGCATCTCACTAATAGGTGGGCCTGGTAGTGGAATAATTCCAACCTAGCCCCCATGGAAGAGGATGGAGGAGATAATTTATGTCTCTTCTACCAAACTCCTCCCCCCATCTCAACTGACCAAACGGGGACACTGAATTTAAAATGGTTGGAAAATTGAGATTTCCTCTAGAAGTCAGTGGCAATGTCCCCAGGATAGCAATGGCTGAAGAAAGCACCTGTATCCAGATGTCAAAGATGACCTACACATGCCTAGGAAAGGCAGCATCAGGATTCTGCAAGGGCATTAACCTGCAGAACAAAAGCATAAAACTACAATCGCCCAAAGGGAACTTCAAGTAGAAAGGATTTCCATTCTATGAGAAGCTGGGGGTTTACTTTTTTGCTATGTGTCTCGTATGTCCCTCCGTTCATAATCTGTATTTGTGAGAGAATATCTCAGCCTTGGGGAAGGAGTGTTTCTGTCACAACTTTCCTCATAATAGCTTAGTATTTAATTGTAAAAGGTAATTTATTTTAGGGAGGACACTAGGTTTGAGGGAGAGAGTTGTGAGTAATAGCACTAGAAACTCCAGTCCCTCAAGATTAGCTCTAGAATCCTGAGGAAAGAAGGCACAGTTTGACAATGTCTGGGGGTCCCAGGCCACTGGTGCTCTTCCAGTTGGGAGAGTAAGCTTATGGGAAATATTTTATGAACAAAGAGTGGGGGGAGGGAGGGAGGAAAGGACATGGACTAAGAATAAAAAAGAAAAAGAAGGATCAAAAGCAGTAAATTCCCCAAAAATTTTGCCTTGTTTCAAATAGTAATTTTTTGCCTTTCAGTGCCTTTAGGAATGTTCTAAAGAAAACAGGCCCAATTATAATAAAGAAAAGTATCTCTAGAAGTGACATCCCTTGCCCATCAATTAGGAATGGCTGAGCAAGTTGGGGTATATGACTGTAATGGAATATTATTGTGCTATAAGAAATGATGAGCTGGTGGATTTCAGAAAAAACCTGTAAAGATTTTACATGAACCAAATAAAGTGAAATGAGAAGAATCAGAAGACCATTGTACATAGTAGTAGTAACATTATATAATGATCAAGTGTAAATCAAGACTTAACTCTTCTCAAAAAAATGTTCTAAGACAATTCCCAAAGGATTCATCATGGAAAAGGCTATTCACATCTAGACAAAGAAGTGATAGAGCCTGAATACAGATTGAAGTATTATTTACAATTGTGTGTGTGTGTATGTTTTCTTTTTGGTCTGTTTATTCTTTCACTATATGAGTATTATAAAATGCTTTTCATGATTGCACATATATAAACTGCATCAATTTGCTTACCATTTGAGTAAAAATAATAGCATATATAATCTAGATCAAATTGCTTACCATTTGAGGAAAAGAGAGTGGAGGGAATGAGGGGAGAGAAATTTGGAACTCAATGTTTTTAAATGATTGTTTAAAAATGTCTCCTTGTAATTAGAAAAGATAAAATATGATTTAAAAAATTAAAAATTAAAGTGACATCTCTTTATATGATTACATGACTATCTAATACTATAATATAGAGACATTAGTATCTAATACTAATTATATAGAGATATTTTGATAATATCTCTATACCTGACATAGTAAAAGTATGGAATGTTATAGTTCATTAAATATTCTAGTAAATAATGGAGTTTCTGTATTGTCCTATTTTCCCCTATTATACTAGAACCTCTTTGAGAACAGAGATCTTGTTTATATACCTGTGTTTCTTTCCCTTTTCTCACCTATAATAAGCACTCCAGGAGGTATAATTGAATCTAGATAGAAATTCCTTTCACCAGTGCAAAAATTATGTCCTGTGCTTTCTTGTTCAATGGCATGTGGCATTTTAGTAAATGTACTTGTATGTAATTCTTACCCAGTTGATACCTTGATTGATCAGTTTGAGATTTCTAAGAATTGTTTGCACTTATTTTAAACATGTGATTGATTGATTCTATAATTTATTCAGATTCTGTAGGGTTGCTTCTGCACATCACATATAATAGAAGTCAGATTAAGAACCATTTTTTTTGGCTCCAGGGTTGGCATGTGTCTTGCTCCCTAATTGCCTTCTACTTAGCTACCTTATATTTATTTGTATAGATTCTCTTTATATTTATCTTGTATATGCTTGTATATGCATTTGTTGTCACACATGTTAGAATGTAAGTATCTTTAGAGTACGGATTGTTTTATTCCATTCCTTGTATTTGTATCCTCAGAGCTTGGCACATAACAAACATTATTAAATGCTTGTTGTTTGCTTGCTTGATTCAAATCAGATTGTTACTTGGAGTAAAATTATAAGACTAGTCAGGAAGAAAACTCATAATATTATATTTTATTATATTATTATAGTTTAATAGTATATTTTAATATATATTATATGTTATTATTATATTTTATATATTATATTTTAATAGTAAAAAAAAGGAAGTTTATTGTATTTGACTCCCAAATGAAATTCACACTTAAAGGAATATAAAGACCATGAAAATAACTAATATTTGACTAGAGGCAAAAGGATAATTATTATGTACAATATAAAGAATTTTAAGAATGCCTGGTGAGGCACTACATAGGTTAGTAATAGGTCCAACTTTATTTAATATCTTAATTAATGATTTAAGAAGCAGCATCAGTCTAATGGATAGATAGATAGCCTTGGAATTAAGAAAGCCTGGATACAAATTACTATACTGTCTTTACCACATATTAGCTATATCAGTAGGGAAAGATTATACCTATGAAATCGCATATATAGTAAAAATGAGAAGAAAAAGAATAGTGATCTAGAAGAGAAACAAACTGAACCCTAAGAAAATCTCTGGATTATACTAATTTAGGAGATTCTATAAATAATTAGTGGGTCTTTCTTTTCATTTGACCTTCACCAAACTATAAAATAGTTGCCAAGCTCTATTCCAGACCACATCCCTAGAAATAAGGAAATAAATTCTAGAAATGCTTGAAGTATTTTTTAATTGAAACACTAAACTTTCACCTTGGGAAAATATATGCAGACATTCAATGAATAGGAGAAATCTGGAAATGAGTAAGAAAAAAAAAAAAGCTGGGTGATGTTAGCAAGACGTGAGTTTGCAATTTAATAAAAAAAAATAATTTAAGATAACTGCTAAATTATTACCATTTAAAATAATTGTACAATTATTGACTGTCTGGATTACATCACCTTACACATTAGGAAAACAGTTGACCTCACTATAAAACTGTGGTCACTGACCTCACTTATAAATCACAAGAGTAGAAGTTATATGGAGACTGATTTCAATTGATACAAAGGAAAATTTCCTTCCAAATGGACCTTTTCAAAAACTCCATTAGCCAGGAGGTAAAGAGTTCCCCCTCTTTCTGGAGGTGTTCCAATGCAGGGCTGCATGACAATTTCTCAGAGAAATAATTTGAGAGACTTACCATTCAGGCCCCAGTTGGACTATATGATCTCTGAGATTCTATTCTATTATGACTTTTTGGTCTACTGTACAATTTTTGCTTTTTATTAAAAAAAATACTAGACCCAAATGCATTTAGAAAAAAAATTAAAATTAAGTCAAGAAAGAGGAAAAAAAGGAATAAGCACTAAAGATAGAACTAACGAATCTCTAGCCACTACATTGGATGTGATAGTAGATGAGAAACCAATTGATTAGAAAGGAGATTATTACAGAGAAGCTAATTATTTAAAATGCAATGTCCATTGATTAATTAATTCAATCATAGACACCCAAAGAAAAGGGAAATGGATGAAGACCAACAATGATGAGCAAGTGATTTTTCTTTTTATGACACAGCATGCATCATTATGTTCTGGATACCAATTTTCCTGTACCACTTACAAATTAGAGGTTATGGAGGAAATCTGCATAAGGGGAAAAATATCACAGGGACATAGAGGTTTTCTTCCCACTTTATGAGGAAAGACTAGAGTCCAGACTTTGAGGAATCCCTATTTGAGAGAAATAGGGAAAAGGCTACCCAGTAGCAAGTTAGAGAAATAACTGATAGGATGGGATGGTTCCCCATATGGTACTTCCCCAGATGGTGCTATGCATGCAATTAGATCAGCCCATAATATCCTTGCTGTAACTTTGCAGAAATAATCTAAGGGTGCCCTTGATTTTCATTTTAGCTTTTTTATGTCAAATGATAGGTCCATAGGAGAATAAAGAGTCTAAAATCACCCTCTCTTTCCCTTTTGTAATTATTTTAGTTTAAAATTGATGTCACAGGTAGGAAAATGAAGAAAGTGATTTGAAAATATTATGTTGTCTCCTAGATTTATCTTAGGACAGTCCTGTCTTGTATCCAATGCCCCATGGCTTTCTGGAAAAAGAACTTGCCTTGCCTTTTTTCTTCGTTTTTTATTGATAGAAAAGGAAAAAAATGAAAGAGTAATTTAGAATATTGTTGTTGCAAAATATTCTATTCCAATGATATCTTTCAGGTGATAGGAAAGATGAGAAAAGAGAATCAGACAGTACTCTTAAATTTTATAATGCCACATAAATACATTTTATTCTGACATTCCTGACAAATTTTTCTAGGCATTGCTTCTCTTTCCATTTTAAAATAAAATGTTGACATCATGTGTTTTTATTATCACCTACCTTTTTCAATATATCCTTCCCCATCCCTTCCAGAGAGTCCTCTCTTATAACGAACGGGATAGGAACAGATAACTGACCTACTGTTTGTTTGGTGTAGAAAATTCCCAAGTGAATATTCTTGGTACCAATATGGGTCAACATTTTTTTTAACAATTTAAAGAGTTTTAGAAATTTTCCTAGAACAGAGTTGTCAAATAAGACTGAACCAAATTAAACTATAATTGGAAACATTTAACAAAATAAATAAAAACACAATTGAACATAGATAATGTTAATCTGTGGTTTTCTAAAGCTAATATGCTTTAGTAGGAATCCTTGATTATAGTTTAGTAGCCTCCTTTCTATTTGCATTTGAGATTATTGGTCTAGAGCATTAAGAAATTAAATTACTTTCCCTAAACCATACTACCAACATGTGTCTGAAATGGGGCTGAAATCCAGCTCTTCCTAAACAGTTCTCTATCTACTAAGGCATGCTATTTCTCCTCCTTTAAAAGAAAGAATAAAAAGGGATTGGGAATTAATTTCAGCTAAATTACTTCAACACATCAAAAAGTCTCACATTATATAATGAATCAAATGAATAGCTCCCCACCTCTGCACATAAGGTAGGGACGAGGAGAGGTGGAGGAAGTTTTCTTCTTGTATCTTTTCTTTAGGGGAAAAAATGTTCATTATAACCGTCCATGATTTAGTTTTAATGGAGTCTTGTTGGTTTTGCTCTTTCCGTGTGCACTGTGAGTATCATTGTATATACTATTTTCCTGGGTCTGCTTACTTCACTTTGAATCCATTTATATGTCTTCTCATCTATCTCTGTATTAATTTTATTCATTGTTTCTTATAGAGCAGTATATCCCATTGCGTCCATGTTCCATAATGTATTTATTCATTTCCCAATCAATGGGAACCTAATTTATTTCTACTTCTTTGTTACTACAAATGTAAATATTTTAGTGTTTGTGGGGTATTTCTATTTGTCATCAATGTTCCTGGTCTATATATATCTAGCAGTAGGATCTCTGAGGTCAAAGAATACAGACATTTTTGTCAATAATCTAATTCCAAGTAATACAACTAGGATAAGAAGAAAAATATCCAACCAGGAAACAATATATCAAATGTCTTAAATAAGTTCGAGAACATGGGTTTAAATGCCATCTTTTGCCTGTGTGACTTTAAATAAGTCTCTTTACTTCCTGAGCCTCTCAATATCTTCATCTTTAAAATATGGAAGTTGGAGAGCAATTTGGAACTATGCTCAAAAAGTTATCAAACTTTGCATACCCTTTGATCCAGCAGTGTTATTACTGGGCTTATATTCCAAAGAGGTCTTAAAGAAGGGAAAGGGATCTGTATGTGCAAGAATGTTTGCGGCAGCCCTGTTTGTAGTGGCCAGAAACTGGAAGCTAGTGGATGCCCATCAATTAGAGAATAGCTGAATAAATTATTGTATATGAATATTATGGAATATTATTGTTCTGTAAGAAATGACCAGCAGGATGCTTTCAGAAAGGCCTGGAGAGACTTACACAAGCTGATGCTGAGTGAAATGAGCAGGGCCAGGAGATCATTATATACTTCAACAACAATACTATGTGATGACCAGTTCTGATGGATGTGGCCATCTTCAGCAATGAGATGAACTAAATCAGTTCCAATAATGAACTGAACTAGCTACACCCAGCGAAAGAACTCTGGGAGATGACTTGAACCACTACATAGAATTCCCAATCCCTCTATTTTTGTCCGCCTGCATTTTTGATTTCCTTCACAGGCTAATTGTACACTATTTCAAAGTCCAATTCTTTTTGTATAGAAAAATAACGGTTTGGTCATGTATACATATATTGTATTTAATTTATACTTTAACATACTTAACATGTATTGATCAACCTGCCATCTGGGGGAAGGAATGGGGGAAAGAGGGGAAAAGTTGGAACAAAAGGTTTTGCAATTGCCAATGCTGAAAAATTACCCATGCATATAGTTTGTAAATAAAAGGCTATAATAAAAAAAAATTTTTAAATATGTGAGTTGATCGAGGTGGTCTCTCAATCCCTTCTAGTTCTAAATCTATGAGACTATGCTATCTAAGATATATTTGTAACTAGCAGAAATGTTACATAAAACTTCATTCCCAAAAGGAGGAAGTGATAATTACAGAACAATATCATAGTTAGCTAACCCACTGAGAAAACTGGCAAAGATGACAAAAAAAATTTGAACACTAAATGGATTAAAGGTTATGGAAAGACAAGGCACACTAAAATATTTTTTGTGAAACTATGAATAGGCTTGCTATCAGTTTTTAAAGGATTAATATCACATGGATCCACAATGGTGGATTTCCAAGGTACAGAGGTGCCTTTTCCAAAGGCACAAAGATGACATTGGGCTGTGAACCAGCAATACTCACTCTTCCTAAGTTCAAATCCAGACTCAGACTCTTACTAGCTAAGTGACCACTTTCCTCCATCCTCCTAAGTGCCTCATCTGTAAAATAAGCTGGAGGATGAAATGGCAAACCATTCCACCATCTTTATTTGTGAAATCCAATATTGCCCAACATTCAGTAAAAGAAACTAAAACAGAGCTCCAAGTCAATAACACTTTATTAAAGGGTCCATGACTGCCTCTAATGAAGTAGACCTAGATAATCTTCATGATCTGAGATTCCTTCTTCCTTCAGGGTCTTAATTTTATTAAGGTTCTTGATGCTAAGATGATAAAAATGAAGCAAAGTAAAAATGTAGTTTCATTGGGTAATAGATCTTTCATCATTCCATCACATCTTAAGGTTCAGACATCTAATCTCAAACAGGTACCTGTTTTCCAAAACTGAAGAGAACTTCTGGTTCTCTGAAGATCTCTTCTCTTATTTACACCGGAATGGATGGGGCTTCAGAGCAGCTTCCAGCAAAATTGTGACCCATTTTGGGTCACATCCAAAGATCCCCTTTTCTGTTAAAACTTCTTATAAAATAGCTCTTTTAATGTATATATATATGTATATGGTCAAGATTTAATTATTTTATGAGGTTTGTTTTTAATTTTCAATAATATTTTATTTTTCCAAGTAGTTTACAATATTCATTTTTGTAAGACTTTCTGTCCCAAATTTCATAAAATAGATCTTAATGCAATACAATTTTGCAATAACATTATTGTGTCAAGAATACTCCAAATGAGTTCACAGAGTTAGACACAACTGAAACAGCTAAACAACAAAAATAAAGTAATTTCCATCATCTTGGCCCATTATCATAAAAAGTTACCCCAAATACCCCAAAAGCTTAAAACAATTGACTCCAAAATGCTACCTGTAATTACTGACTGACTAAATGCAAGAATTATGGAACAATTATTTTCAGCAAAACTTTTTAATTCAGAATTTAAACACCAAAAAATAGTATATACAGAATGAAACACAAAATATGGGATTCTATATACTACATAAATGTCCATTTCAGATTGATTAAATTTTCAAAGTATATATTTCTTTCTGTTCTTTTCTGTACATTTTAAAAAATATTTTAATAGTATTTTTGTGGCATCACTAATGTTAATTCCATGCCTGTCTGCTTCACTTTTTTCCTTCAAATTAACAAGAGAAATAAAAAGAGGGATACAGTGAACGGGCAAAATAAGGCAAAATGAATCCACATCATCATTCCAAAAATGTATGTTTCTCCACTTTGGGTCTATTATCTCTCTGTCAGGAGTTGAGTAACATGCTTTTTCACACGTTTTCAGGAGGTATGGCTGCTGGTCATTATTTCGATGAGTTTTTAAGCCTTTCAAAGCTGTTTTTCTTTACATGATTCCTTTTGCATAGTATTCTCCTTTTTCTATACTCTTCACTCTTCATCAGCTCATACTACCCAGGATTCTCTGAAATTATCTTTTTCATCATTTTGTATGGTGCAAAAATAGTCTACTATATTCATGTATCACAATTTGTTTATCCATTGCTCAATTGTCTAATAGGAAACTGAGGCAAATAGATTATATTTTTTTTCCTCCAAGATTTCCACTCATCAAAAAAGTCACCACATTCACTGTAAACAAACAAACAAATAAATAAAGCTATAGTTGCTTGTTACTAGAATTGCTTATTTCTGAATACTAGTAACACTTTTTTATTTGACATAGATTTGGCTATGACATTCTAGGGTCATGACATTTTTACTTTTGGGGTTCTTTTCAGAAAGTGATCAGCGAATTTTTTTCATTTTGTTTTGTTCTCTAGTTCTAATAGATCTGAGCAAGTTTCATTTATAATTTTTTAAAGTACAATACTTAAAATATTTTAACTGATCATGATTTTCATTCAATTCAATGATTCTTAAATGTTCTCTACTAGTCTTGTATAGTGCATATATATGCATATATAGTGCATATATATATATATATATATATATACACATATATGAACTAAGCTGAAATCTGGCCTCAGACATTTATTAGCTGAGTGATCCTCGGTAAGTCACACAATCTTGTTTTCCTCAGTTCCCCATCTGTAAAATGAGGATAATAAAAACACCTATATCTCATGTTTGTTGCGGCAATCAAATGATAAAATAATTGTAGAGCACATAGTACAATATCTGACATATAGGAGATGTTATATAAATAAATGTTAGCTATTATTCTATTATGTATTTGTATTTTTTGACCAGAAACAAAGTTTAATTTGGGCTATCCAAGATCAAGTGAAACTTCAGTAATGATATTAATAGTATTGATTTCATTAATGTTAATTATTATATTAATATTGATGATAATCTTAATGCCTTACTAACACCACTCTACATATTTATGGAGCCTTATATTTGTCGAAGTAATAATTACAAAATGAGTATATTATTTTAATTGATAACAAAGAACCTGGATTTTATTAGTGTAGCCTATGAACTGGTCCATTTCCAGTTACTCTTGTTTTCCTTTTAATGTGTGGCTTGAACTCAATAGCAAAAAGAGCTATGAGAATCTGCAGTTCACAAGAAAGTTTATAAATCACAGACAGGCTTTTGTTATTTCCTAAAGACTTTTCAATGAGACTTAGGCATCATGGATATTACGTGGTAGCTGTTTAGCTAGGAAAGGCCTCTAACAGTGCCTGAAAAAAAAGGGAATAAATATAATTTTATTCCTTTTCTTCCTTAGAATTTTTCCATGGTCTAACCTACTCACACCCTTCATATATCTATCTCCCTATTGCCCTGTGTATCATATTTACTTTTAATTCTTCTGAAGTAGTTAAATATTATGTCTTCTTGTTAACATTATACAAGAATGTAGTCGCACCTGTAGAATATTAGTATAGAAAATCTGGGTCTTTGCTTTAGTGGGAAGCTTAGAGTCGATAAAAGGGCTTTGCAATTTCCCCAAAGAAATAGAAATCATATTCTTCTTCCTTTTCAAATCTGCAATCCGACCTATCTATTTCTGCTGAACCAAATGCATGCGGAAGTATAAGGGACATTCTTCATCTGCTTGGTCTTTTCTATGTGGATGGATAGGTTAAATACATTTAAGAGGTTATAGATCTCTTCAATATTCTATAGCTTGATATAATAAGTATGTCATCTACAGCAGGATCATCTGAAGGATCTCACTATCCACAGAGAATTTCTTTATCACCTGCACTCTAAATTAGACCCCCTCCATCACAGACGCAAAGGTATTTGGCTAGTATACATCTTTTTACTTTATTCATTAGAAGGTCATGGAATTGGATTTTAATATTTAAACTGGTTTAATTTGTTATATTTTCCAATGAATCATTAATGTTTTTGATGTGTAGATGGATGACACTGGTGTAAACATTTTTTTTCTCTCAAAATATTCTTTCATAATCAATGGAAGGAAGGAAGGAAGGAAGGAAGGAAGGACGGAAGGAAGGGAAAGGAGGAAAGAAGGAAATAAAAAAAGAAGGAAGGGAAAAGGAGGAGAGGAGGGGAAGAAGAAAGGAAAAGTTTAGTTTGAAAGCAGTAAGACAACAAAGTAAAGTAAAGATGACAAAGAAGAAAAGTTTATAAATGGGATATAATTTCTACAAGGTCCCATAGTCAATATATAAAGAGCACTTCATGCTTTGGTCCCCCATTCTTAGAATGTTCTCCCCCCTCTACCTCTGTCTCTAAGAATTAATAATTTTCTTCAGAGCTCAATTCAAATACTAGATCCTATGTGGGACCCATTTTGCTAATCCCACCCCTGACAGATAATATCCTAGTTATTTTTATACATTTTTTGCTCTTAACCTTCTTTGTATCATAGACTCTCTTTGGCACTCTGGTGAAATCTCTAAATCCCTTCTTACAATAATGTTTTTAGATGCATAAAATAAAACACAAAACTTTATGAAGGAAATTAGTAACATTAAAATATAATTATCCAAAAAAATGTTTTTAACAAAGTTCACTCCCCCAGGTTAATAACCCCTGATCCTGAAAAGAGGTATGGATAGAGTAAAAAAGTTCCAAGATGAAATCAATGCTATAATTTATTTTTAATAGTTTTTTTCCAAATACATGAAAAGATAGTTTTTGTCATACACCTTTGTAAAACCTTATGTTCCAAATTTTTCTCCCTCTTTCTCCCACTTCCTTTTCCCAAGACAGCAAACAATCCAATATAAGTTAAACATATACAATTCTTCTAAACATGTTTCCATATTTGTCATTCTGTGAAAGAAAAATTGGATCAAAAGGGGAAAAAATACAAGAAAGAAAAAAATAAGCAAACAACCAATAACAACAAAAAGGTGAAAATGGTATGATTCAATCCTCATTCAGTGTTCATAGTTCTCTCTGGATCTGGATGGCACTTTCTATCACAAGTCTATTGGAATTGTCAAGGCTATAATTTAACACGAGTTTGCTCTTCAGCAGACTTTTCTAACAAGTCAGAGATGTTGATTCAAGGAGCCATTGAGTTGTTTTTTGTAAAGATGATATATACTTTACTGGATTTGTATCCTTGTACTGGATTTAAGGATTTGTATTCTTGAAGTGGTGATTCATTTGTGTGTGCTGGAATGAATAGTTATTATAACTAATTAATGCTGCACTAGTAATAAGTGGTAGGACTTGTGCTCATCAAGTACTGTTGATTTGGGAAGTTTATGAAACCAATGTCTGTGATGAGCAAGATATTAAAAAAAAAAAAAGCTTAAAGCCTTGCTGAGGATTCTAGATGCTGGCTAAGGCATGTAAGGAACAAGACTATGCAATTAAACAAGATATGCTGTCTGAAACAGAAAATCAAATAAGAGCGTAAGAAGGAAAGGCTTAGTTGGAAACCAGTTATTAAACTCCCTGGTCCTGAACAAGACTTGGTAAGTGAGTTTAAAATCATACAGATGAAAACAGAATGGAATGGAGATTACATAAAAGGCTCCGTGAGAGAAAGAGAGTTTTCTTCAACAAAAAAATAAAAATTATCTAGTATCAATATTTCTCTCAGAAAGTAACCCAACTTTCTTGGGAACCAGTGATCTACTCCCACTAATAGTGAAAATTAGTCATATTCCATAGGACAACCAGTATAGCTGAAAGCAATTAACAAAGAAAGATCTGATATTTTCCAGGAGATAAGTTAAGGTTAGGGTGAAGGAGATCTTTTGAGCTTTGACTAGAAAAATGCCATCTAGGAGTGGAAGGAGCTTGGTAGAGAAAAACATAAGAAATTAAGAAAGAACCTTAACAGATAAACTCCTCCAAAATGAAACATCCCATGAAGATGACATTTATATATTGCAGGCACTAAACAGTCAATTTAATGACACTGAGAATTTATATAATAGTTTTATGAATTTTCTCAAAATCTTATAACATAAATGTTTTCAACGTGAGGTCTGTGAACTTTTTTTTCTATTTTGATATGATTGTAGTTCTTTGTGTTATTAATTATTGTGTATTATTATTCTTATGTATTTTATTTTATACACCTAAAAACATTATTCTGAGAAAGGGTTCATACACAGGCTTTACCAGACTGACAAAGGGGGTCCATAGCCCAAAATGTCCACACAAATAACAACAAAACCATTAAGAGCTTAAACAGGAGGGTGTAAGAGGGTCTGGAAATTGGAGGTCCTGCTTTAGAAAGTAATCAAAGGAACAGGACCTCTGGAAACTACACCAAATGGATTCAAGAGATGAGAACCCTGCATTATAAAAACGTATTATTCTTCATGTGTGCACACCACAGAGAGTTAACAGAATTGGTCAGAAAGTAAAGATAACAATGCTAGACAAAGCAATAACAAATTTTGACTTAGCATGATTCCAGGACATCCTTCAAGAATGGGCCAAGGATCTATTCCCAGCTTAATGCAATCCACCAAAGCTTCCTAAAAATTGGATTAATATGCAGAGCTTCTCAAAAAGCTCTTCTCTTCTCAAAAAGCAAAGTGTCTTGGGACCAGGAATTAAGACAACGTACTTCAGGAGTAGCAACTTCAGGAAAAGCAACAAGATAATGCAGCTAAAGAAACCAAAATGAATTTTTCCCCAGCTGGAAGCAGTAGGAATACAAACATACTCGGTGAATTTAAGAGAAGAATCCAGCATGGGTTGCCAAAAGCTAAAACTTACCAGACTAACAACAAGAAACAAAGGCAGGTTAAGGGATAGGTATCACCTAGGGCTCTGCCCCCCCTAACTTTTCTTAAGTTTTCTCCACTGGTACCCATAAGACCCTAAGATGCAGTAACAGTGAGGAAAGAAGAAGAGGTGTTAGGTCTTATTAGGTTGGACTGTGGATTCCAAGGTTTGACTATATTACAATAATTTTAAGAATTTTAAGAATGTTTGAAGCATATACCTCTAGCATTATTCTTTGTGGAATAAAAGAGAAAGATTTTTTACACTATTTATATATAAATATAAATATACACACATACAGATATAGTTACACTATATCAGAAGTTCCCAGGCAAATTATGGGTGACAGAAAACATAGCCACCATGACCACAATCTAACTGGCAACAGAAAACAACTGTGGAATTTTTGCATTCAGAGGATCAGATTTTGAGCTGGAAAGAAGCCTAGAAAACTTTATCTTTTATTTATTTATAACTGCCTTCATTTTACAGAGAAGAAAACTGACCCTGAAAGATTAAATAACTTCCTCAGATTTACCTCAGGAGTGAATAGCAGAATAAAAAAGCTAAAGAGATGTGCTCAGCCATCGTGCTCTCATCATGGTACCAACATTCTCCCCATCACCCAGGCTTGAAGTTCTAACCACTCCCTCAATCTCTGTATCCACTCAAGTACATTCTTGGCAACTACATTGATAAGAGTACAGTATTAGAATTGTAAAGTCCTGAGTTTAAATCCATGATCTTACTAGCTCTGCGACTATGAATAAGTTATTAACCACTGCCTCAGTTTCCTCAAAAGGGATAATAGTAGCAACTAGCCCTCTCAGGATTGTTTTGAGAATCCACTGAGATAATATTTGTAAAAACACTTTGCAAATTGCCAATTGCTGAAATTCTCTTCAAAAGCTAGCAATTTCAGTCAACAGGTCCTATAAATTCTGCCTCCACAGATAGGTTTCACCTTTATCTGCCTCTTTCTACAGCTAGCACCATAGTTCAGATCCATATAATTTAAAACCTCCCTACTGGTCTAAGTGCCTCTAATTTCTCTTTGATCTCTCTTTTATACACGTGCCAATATGCTGGTTGTGCAGATTCAACCAAGACACTACAAAGCTTACCTCGAATGAAAACAACTCCAACTGAACAACAAAACCCAGATTTCATCATGTAAGAATATCTTTTTAATATAGAATCCTAGTCTGGCCCTCCATAATCTATTCTTTTTCTTTTGAAAAAAGTATTTGCTTCCAGTATCATAATCAATTCAACAAGCACTTATTAAGCACCTAACATATTCCAGAACTTTGCTGAAAGCTGAGACTACAAAGACATAAAACATTTCCTACCTTCAAGAAACTAATATACTATTATTTCATTGATTGGTCTTATCCTATCAAGTCTCCATGTTCCCAATTAAGTGGATTAATGATGTCATTGATATTAAAGTTCCCTCCAAAAATGTAACTCGGAAACCAATCTCTCCTCTTTGATTCTTGTCTAACTCTTCCCACAAGTTTATCCCAGAGGATTTCATAAATATGCTGAAGCACATAGGTTATCCCCTAATTAGTAGTTCTCACTCTTGTCATGTGACTAGGCACCTGCAATGAATATCAAAGTATATATTGATCAATCATACAGATTGATAAATGGAATGTCATACAGACATACAGGAAAATCATACAGATTTTATCAAATTCTTTTCAGACTTTCTTTACTTCATTTTCTAAAGCATTTTGCCATATAAGCTAACAACTATTTTATAGTAATCTTTTTACAAATACTTAACTTGTGCAGAGAAATATGAGATGACAAAATACTCTATGACATGATATTTCTTGTTTCCTTTGAGTGCATGATAAAACCAATTCCTTTAATTGCTTCTACAGGAAAAACTGAGAGTTATCCTTTCATTTAGCTACAATTTTTCTCTTTCTTTTGGTTCCACTTAAGTGAGAAGGTCATTTCAGTTCCTCCATTATAATGTCCATGTACTGATCACTGGACAAGAATTTCACATTTAGAATAACAATGACAAAGTTAGAAGTTTATAAGATAGGAACTAAACCTGTGATCTTATTGGTTAAGGAACTCCCAATTGACAATACTTCTCTATCCTTTCTGCAGGCATTTTTTCTTGCAACTTGTAATATTTGAGAGTTGCCAATACCACCAAAGGCTAAGGATGTGCCCAGTATCACAAAGCCTTTATATATCAGAGTCATAACTTGGATCCAGCTCCTCCTGAAATTGAGGTTAATTCACAATCCATTATGGCACTCACCACGCATTTACAAATAGTCAAAAAAAGAAGAAAAAATGTTACTTTTATCATTCTTTTCCCCCCTTCTGCCATCATCACCACAGAAGCACGAGGACAAAGTAACATAGGGCATTTTCTTTTATTTCAGGGGTTGCTATGACCAAAGAATTCGTCCATCAGTAGCCAGTTTCTTGAGGATGAGCTCTCTCTGCTTAGCTAGATTGGTTCTCAGTACATTCCATCCATTGCCATTGCCAGGATAGTACTTGAGACCTTTTCAGAATGTTAGAATCAGCCACAGTGTGGGCTCTGCTGGAAAAGTCTTCAAAGTCTCGCAGTCACCTCAGCAACATGAGGCAGCATCATATCTGACTATGGCACTTGTGAATTCAAGAGAGTTGTTGTTGACCTGGTATTACCTCTATAATAAAATACAAACTCATGTTTGGCATTTAAAACCTGCTTCCAGACTATCTTTCAGGTTTAATACCTATAACTCCCCTTCACATGGGCTACGTTCTGCCATAATGTCTTGCCATTTCATGAATAATATAGATATTCTTATCCATTCCATATTTTTGCCTATGCTATACTCCATTATCTAGAACGCTCATTCTGCTGCACCTTGATGAATCCTTAGCTTCCTCCAATGCTCAGCTCAAGGGCCATAAGACTATCCTGAACTTGCTCCAAATTACATTTACTTTATCAGTTTAAACTATTTATCCCTTAATCAATTTACTCCTTCATATATCACTTGATTTTGTTTTCTTTTGTTGGTTGGGTTTTGAGAAGCAATTGAGGTTAAGTGATTTTCCCAGAGTCACACAGCTAAGTAAGTGTTAAGTGTCTGAGGTCGAATTTGACCTCAGGTCCTTGAAGTGCAGGGCTGGTGCCCTCTCCACTGGGCCATCTAGCAACCCGAACATACATTAGCTGAACATAGAATCTACTTTGCTTTCTTGCCTTTGTTATTCCCATGGCAGGCACAAATTATGTTTATCAAATGCCAATTGAATGAATGAATCTTACTTGCTATAAAATACTTTATGTTTGTATGTAAACATTTGAAGACATTTAATCTTTTTCAGTCACCTCTGATTCTACATGATCCCATTTGGGATTTTCTGGGCAAAGATTCTGAGGCAGATTGACATTTCCTTCTCTGGCTCTTTTTACAAACGGAGCCAAAGAGCTAATCAGTCTCTGAGACTGAATTTGAACTCAGGGCTTCCTGGCTTTGGGCCAGATGTTCTATTCACTCCACCTTATAACTGCCCCATAAAGTACTTTGTGTGGATATGAACACCTAAGGACTAATTTTATTACTATCTCCTTTCTTGGATTTTGTCTTCTGTGAACTTCTCTGTATTTATTATTACTCTTTTTTTTCCACATGGTAACTATTCCTATGATATCCATCTTAGAGAATAACTATATGCAGTTTTCTTTCTCTCAAGTCCTTTTCAACTCAACATTTTTAGTAAGATTTGTAAGCTCCCAAAACAAAGACTGCAATTGAGCTAAATTAATTATGCAATCTTAAGAGCAGAAAAGAGGCAGGGGCATTGTCTTTGACTTTAAGGGGGTGGGATTTATAATGAACTCTGAGGGCTGCAGCAGCCACTTTAAAGAAGCTCTGGGGTCACAAAATTGTTGAGGAAGAGGGAAAGAAAGCTCTTCTTGAACTTTTGTCTTGAACTATATTCCAATAAAGGCAGTTAGTTCAGGATGTCTGAGATTTTGGAGAAGTTGCTAAGTTAGGGTTTAAATCTGATTTAGAACAAAGCAGTAAATCTTGGGACCCAGAAAATAACAGAAAATGCTCTGACACTACATTACACTTTTAGAAGCATTACAGTCTTCAAGGCTGAGCTGATACTCTATCTTCTTTGGAACCTCTCCAAATCCCCTTGCCCCTGAAAATTTCATCTTCACAAGTATTTCTATAATATTTTTTGCCTCTCTCCTTTGCTATTTACTTCAAGTTATACTTATTTGGGTACAAGCTACAACTCAATCTAGTAGAATATAAAATCCTTCAGGTCAGGAAATATTTCATTTCTATCTTTGTGTCCCCAGATTAGCACAGTGTCTCCTACATAATAAATGCTTAAATTTGTGTAACTGAAGAAGTAAAGATGGGAGTAAAGGTAAGATGTTATTGATTTTCATTTTAAACAGTAATCTAAGGTTAGCATTGGATCTGCACTTCTAATCACCAGCCAATATATAATCTGCATCCCCAAGATCTCAAAGCAATAAAGTCAATTGTACACTCTGAGGGGTTCACTGGCTCTATGATCTTTGTGTTAGAAAAGATAATGTTGAGATAAAAAAAATGACAAAGGTAAAGCGAAAAGAAAACCTAGAGGAGGTAGAATTATATAACTTGTAAAAATGACTGAAGATTTGGGGGTGACCTGAAGCTAGCAATGTTACACTACCCCACCATGATCCTTTACTCCCAAATCATTTCCCATCTGCATCTGGCTCACCTATCTGGCCCTAGTTTCACCTGCCAGCTGTTAAGGCAATAACCTTGATATTTATGTAATGAAGAATGTCAGAAACCCCCCTAAAGTGATCAGTTCCTGTTCTAACTTCAATTTAGGCTCAAGTCCATTCCAAAGTAAACTAAGGACCCTGTACCTGAAAGAGTCAGGAGAGATCAATTCCCCTCTTTCCCTGAGCAAATGCCAGGTTAGTTGTGGCTTGTGGTGAGACCCTGTTGTATGCTGGTCGCTTTGGGTTTAACCACAAGTCTAGAGTTGAACATTATGTTATAATAACAAACCACAGAGTAACCAAGAGAACTTATGAATTCTCATGTTACTTGGCTATAGCTGAGGAGGGAAAGCTCTTCATATTTTATTTATTTTGTAAATAAAAAGTTAAAGTCTGAAAAACAAAAATCACCAATTTAACTAACCTAAAGCTAAACTAAACTAAACTAATTAACTGAATTAAAACTCCGAGATTTTGTATAGCTTCAAAGGACATATCACACCTCACATACACACCCCTTGTGGATCACGTACAAATTTGAAATCTCAGTCAAACAGTATTCCTTAAATATCCTCTTGTTCGCTTCACAAGGTACCCTCTAAATGAGACTCATAAGTTCTTTACTTGAATTGTGAATGTTTTCTTCTTCTATACTTTTTTGGTAACCTCATAGTCTTCACAGAGGGGTTAACGATCTTTCCGCAATTACTCTCAGATCTAAATATTCAACCCTTATCTTTTCCCTGTATTTCAATCTTGTATCATCAGCAGTTTGGTGTTATACTCTATAGAAAATCAGTTCTATAGTCAAGAAGACAGAGTTCAAATTTGTTCTTAGACACTCATTAATTGTGTGACTCTAACCAAGTCACTTAATCCTGCTTATCTTAGTTTCCTCATTAAAAAAAATTGGAAGAGAAAATGGCAAATAATTCCAATATACACTGACAATAAAACTCCAAATGGAATCACAAAAATCAGCCATAATTGAAATAGCTGAGCATAACAATTTCATTAATTGCCTATTGATCATGCCTAGAGATGCATTAAATTCAACAAGTACAAAATTAAAGTCATTATCTTCTCTTCCAAACCCTCCTCTTTTCTGAACTTTTCTAAATTTCCAAAATTTTCTATTTTTATTAGAGACACCAGTTTCACAGATTACAAATCTCAGCTTTAAACTCAACTTCAGGCTCTGCCATTCCACATACCCAATAAGTTGCCAAATCTTTCAGTTTCCATGTTCACAACATTTCTTCCACATGGCATCTTCTCTCCACTCATACAACTATTACCTTGATTCAGGCTCTCATCTGCACTTACCTAGATTATTCCTAGATTGTTCCTGCCTCAAGGCTCATATCACTCCAGTTCATGCTCCATACTACTGCTGAAGTAATTTTCCTTAACTGCAGATCTGACTGTGATTCCCCTACTCAATCAATTCCAATTGCTTTCTATTGCCTTTAGGATAAAATATAAACTCCTCTGTTAAGCTTTTAAAGCCTTACATGACCTGACCCCAACCTATCTTTTCAGCTTTGCTAGATCTTACTCCCCCTCCCACACACTTTAATCCAAAAAAAACTGTCCTTCTCTCTGTTCCTCACACACAAACCTGCATTTGTTAGTTATTTCCCATGCCTTGAATTCACTCCTTCCTTAGCTCTACATCAAAGTCCCTCTCTTCCTTTAAGACACAGCTCAAGCATTATCTTCTACATGTCTTTCCCAATCCCCCTCTACTTCTAGCCCTCCCTTCCAAACTCTCTTTAATTTAACTACAGTTGGAAGTCAGTTCTGCTATAATGCTTGTTTTGAAAATGTGAATTCATTCCAACTCAATTAATACATTAGGGAATAATAACAACACAAATTTTGTGTTTGGTTATGTAGGATTTCATCTTCAAGAGAGTAAAAAATATTGTACCACTGACAGTAACTCACAAGCTGCAACCCTTCCAATAACCACTTCGGGTCTTTGTATATTTTTATATCTTCTGGTGTAGTAGGAGCTGTGGTCTGAGGAGGGCTGGATCTCCCCTACTTTTTTTGCCCTCCTCCCCTACAGTCAGATCCTTTGTCAGGAGTTGTGATGGATGCACTGAAGTTGCCCTCTTACAGTCACTTGACTTTGCTAGTGGAAGCTCTGTGGGAACTAGGGCATAGACCAATCACCAGTCAAAAGGCATGGATATCACCACAATTTATTTTAGCACTTCTATATTTCTTAGCCATTTAACATGATACTGTGCTGTTCTTACTAGGTCCCTATCTTTTTTTAATGTCACTGATGATGTTTTTCAATATTGACTCTTTATTCCTATTTTCCATATAATAACTATACTTTTATTGCACAATTTTATATAAGTTGGTGATTTTTTAGAACTGCATTAAGTTGCACTGTAGTAGAACTAACTATATTTTGTAAACAGTGGAAACAACAACAATAATAATAATAGCTTACATTTATATATTATATTTTAAGGTTTGCAAAACATTATATATGTATAATGTCATTTAAATTTTGCAATGTCCCCATAAAACAAATGCTATTATATCCCCATTTTGCACATGAGGAAACAGTCTGTGAGAATTTAAATTGCTTACATAGATACACACATAGCTAATAAGTGACTGGAGAAATAAGTATTCAATTCATTCTAATTTCAAGTATAACATCCTATGCCCTGTCTTCAAATGTTTGTCTGAATTACCTTCATAATATATGCTTTATTTGTATGTATATGCATACCTACATATATATATAACTTTATATGTATAAATATTATATATATAGTCTCATTCCTTAGAATGTTAATTCTTTGACATTGGGAATTATTTTATTCTTCATACATCTCCAGAACCTGATATAGTGTATGTTCATAGTAGGTGATCAATAAATATTTTTGATAAATACTTATTGATATAAAGGCCTAATTTATTGTTGCTTTCCAATTGGTGCCCACATCAATTTAGCTGGACTTGGTAATCAGCAAGTGCTCCACTAAACACTGTTCCTAGACATATATTTCTGACTTTCCTAATTTAATTCAATAAACCTTTAAGAGCTCACAAAAAAGTCCCTTTACCCCCTCCACTCCTAGTCATCCTTTAAAATTCCTTAAAATTATCCTTTGTCTCCAGTTCTGATGCACCCTAGTTGCTAAATTCTTTAACAAAGACATTACTTTCCTTCATCAACCCTAAAATAAAACTTCAAAGTATAGTCAGTCCCTCATCTCAGGAACACACTCCTTCCCTATCATCTATTAAAATCCTGCTTAACCTTCAAGGCACAGAATATATGCATTTCCTCTATAAAGCATCTCCTAATTGCTCATCTCTTCCCCATCCCAGTATCACTGAAAGCTATCCCTACATCCTATCCCTACATTCTCCAATTTTATTACAGCTTGTCCATCATATACAATCTTATATGATACATATTTTGTATCCCTTATTAAATTATAAATTAGTTGAGGACAGGGATTTTTTCCCATTTTCATACCCCTAAAACTTGATATAGTGCTTTAAGCATAGCAACATAATAAATATTGAATCAGATTGAATCCACCTTTCTCACCAACTCAGCCTAAATTTCCAATTTCTCTATGAAGCTTTTGCCTCATTTAAATTCCACATATCCCTCTAATCTAATTCTGCCTCCCATCAACAAGATTATGAAATCTGAATCCAAACCATAGAATCTTAGACATGGAAGGGTTCTCAAAATATCTAGTCCAATCCAACTTTGAGCAAATCCTCTCTACCTCTTCAAGAAATGGTCATCTAGCCTCCACCTGAAAATCTCCTGTAAATGAAAAGTTAGTATATTTTTATGAGGTTGCCCATTCCTCTTCAGGCAGTGATAGGCAGGTTTTAGTTTGTTTAGGAAACTAGGTGATTAGTAGATAGAGCACTGAGCCTGACATCAAGAAGACTTGAGTTTGACTTTGGCATCAGATTCTTATTAGCTAAGTGACTCTGGACAAATAACTTAATTCTCTTTGCCTCGGTTTCCTCATCTGTACAATGAGCTGAAGAAAGAAATGGCAAATCACTCCAGCACTTTGCCAAGAGAACCTCAAATGTGTCACAAAGAATCAGACACAACTGAACAACAACACAGGGTTTTTTTTTTTAATTTTCTGACTCTCTGGAATTTTCCCTCAAATTCCTTGAAGGCAAAGACCACGTGATTTTACTCTTTTCGAATTCTCATAATAGCTCTGAACATATAATCGACATTCAACAAAAACTTGGTTTGAGGCATTGATTCCCCCTCAGCTATTTACTTGTGAAATGTTCTCATAGACTCCCAGTCCTGATCTTTCCAGGCTACTAACAATACTATTCATTTCCTGTCTGAACATTCATTCCATTTTTTGCTGCTCACTTATATTGTTTATCCCTATGCATGTCCTTTGATAGCATCGGTGGTATTTTGCTGACGTTGGTTGAATGGCATTCAGGAAAACAATACTTGGTCATTGTCCAGTTTTGTATGAGACTGAAATTTCCAGTCATGAGTAGCAATGATTTCTTCATGCTGCCTTCAACAAAATAACTTACCCTATTGGGGCTGTTTCCATTTCCTATCCAAATAAAAATCTAAGACAAAACCAATAACTAGAAATAATTTAGTATTATGAGCAAATCAAGGAGCAATCATAAGTGGTTCAAGTCTAGAGAGTTCAAGAATGCATAACTGAGGAAAAAGTACTAAAAATCAAATCAAGAGGTTCTGGTACCACAATGTCTTCTGACAAGACTAACACAATGACATTTTCCCAATGAAATAAATATGAAAAAAATATTGAAATGAAACTGAAGAAATTCTTCCAAAAAGAACTGCCACATTGTCCTACTTTGAACCTCAAAATCTGAAGCCCTAAATGATTTTTTTTCTAAGATTATTCTGTTTCATAAGCTCATTTTCATGGATCTATAATGGTAAAATTTAAGATTTTGGACTCCACATTTCAATTCATTGCTTCCTATTTATATTGCCAAAGCTAGCAGATGAAAACTTTTTTGGGGTGCAAAAGGCCATAGAATAAACACAGATACCCCCGTGAACCTATAAAAACGTTCATTAACCATGACACTTTAAAGACAAATAAATTATATAAGTTAACTAGTAACACAGGTCTCGAGCTAGGAGGCAAATACTATAAGCCCCTGAGTATTTATCTACAAAGAACCTCTCTGACTTATCTTCTTTAAGTTTTCAGGGTCACAAAATTCTGGTCTTTGAAAAAAAGAAGTTGGGAAACCTCTATTAATATTACAAACACCAGCATAGCACTTTGTAGGTGTAAAATTTAATTGTGTTTTAATAAGTGCTTTTTGAATGTATTACATTGCCAAATACTGTCAGCTCTTGACCTCTCCAAAGTTCTAAATCAATGCATTATCAGGATACAGCATTGCCTCAATTTTTATGGGCTATTCTCACAGACCACAATCCCTGGCAATAATGACTTAGAAATAGATTTTATTTTCCCAAAAACTGTACTAGTTAAATATGGAAAGTCTCATTATAGTCAATAGACTGGCCATTTTAGCTATAGCAACTAAAAAACAAAGGAAAATAAAAATGACCGATAGTCCTATGCGGTCCTCTTCTGATATATAAAATAACAGAATAGCAGAAAAGGAGACAAAATATGATACTCATAGATTTTAGATAATTTTGAAACTTTATTTTAAATATTTGTGTTTTTTATTCTGAGTTTAGCAAACATCAAATAAAATGATCATTTCCATATGCAAAATCAAATAGAAAAAGATGATATATACAATTGTAAATATCTATAATGTGCAGCTTGCCTTTTCCTTTTAAGCATATAATAAATTTAATGTTATTTTTCAAAGCTGTCCTGATTATTTGCATTTCTTTCTGAGATCCTCTTCATTTTTAAATTCAATGACCTTTTTTTATTTCTTTTTTGGCAACTTTCTAACCTTGGTCCTTCCCTTAAGTTTTCCTTCACTGAAAAAAAAAAAAAAAAGGAAAAGAAAAATCCTTGTAACCAATAAATATAATGAAGTACAACTAATCCTTAAATTGGACAAAATCAAAATGTATGTCTTGTTCTTTTTTTGGTCTTCTGTTATCATTTTTTTATTTAAAGCTTTTTTTTTATTTTCAAAATATGCATAGATAGTTTTAAACATTCACCCTTGCAAAACCTTGCATTCCAAACTTTTTTCTCCCTCTCTTCTCTCCATCCCCTCCCCTAAATGGCAATATATATTAAAATATGCAATTTTTCTATACATATTTCCACAATTAATATGCTGCACAAGAAAAGTCAGATCAAAAAGGAGAAAATGAGAAAAAAAACAAAATGCAAGCAAACAACAAAAATGAAAATACTATGTTGTGATCCACACTCAATCCCCACAGTCCTCTTTCTGGAGGCAGATGGCTCTCTCTATCACAAGACCACTGGAAATGACCTGAATCATCTGGCTGTTGAAAATAGCCAAATCTATCACAATTGATCATCATATAATCTTGTTGTTGCCATGTACAATGTTCTCTTGATTCTGTTCATTTCACTCAGCATCAGTTCATGTAAATCTCTCCAGGTCTTTCTGAAATAATCCTGCTGATTGTTTCTTATAGAACAATAATATTCCTTAACATTCATTGTATGTCTCATTCTGAAATACCTCTCTATTAAGAGGTAAGTGGAATCATCATCATCAGTGCTCTATGATTATAATTGGTCATTGAACCGATCACAGTTCTAAAGTCTTTCAAAGTTGTATTTTTCACAATATTATTGTTTCTGTAAAAAAAAAAAAAAATATTTCTCTAGGCTCTGCTGACTTCATTCGACATCAATTCATACATGTCTTCCCAGATTTCTATGGAAATATATTCCCATTTTTCATCATTTTTACAAGTACACTTTACAAGTTTACATTCACATATCATAATTCCTTTGGTCACTCCTTATATGGCAATCCTCTTAATTTCTTGTTTTTTACAACTACAAAAAGTTACAATAAATATTTTTGTACTCATGATTCTTTTCATCTTTATTTTATCTTTGTTAGGATCCAGTATTCTGAACCAAAGGATGGGCAGTTTAGTGACCTTTTTAAACATAATTTACAATTGTTTTGGGGATATCTTATCCAATTTATAGCCCCACCAACAATGCTTTTAATATGTTTGTTTTACTACAGACCACCAACAGCAATCTTTTTCCCTTTTGTGTTAATAATTTTACTAATCTTATGAATATTTTAATTTGCACTTCTCTAACTAGTAGCAATTTGAACTATTTTTATGTGTCATGTAATAAATTAAATTTCTTCCCTTGAGAGTGACCTGTTTAAATCATTTGACTATTCATCAGTTTGGAAATGGCTCTTGTTCTTATGCAAGTAAATCAAGTTCTTCTTTTTTTTGGAAATGAGAATTTTATCAGGGAAAAACTACAGTCATTGGGAATTTTTCCTCTAGCTAAATGGATAACTTCTCATTTTAACTTCTTTAGTTTTGTTGGCAAAACGATGTTTTTAATGGTAACTAATAAAAAATTATTCATTTTCTCTTCTGTAATCCCTTCTATCCCTCATGTCATCATAAATTTTCCTCTTTCCATAGTTGCAAAGTATTTCCTTTCTTGTTCCTCTACTCTATTTGTGATGTGATATTCCATATTTAAGCCATTATCCATTCGAAGCTTATTTTAGTATAAGAAGTGACATATTTGTCTAATGTTAATTTCTAACAGCATACCTTCCAGTTCTCCCAGTATTTTTCTATCTTATTGCTATTCCTTATCCCAAAAGTTTGGATCATTCAGTTCACCAAACACTTTATTACTGTTGTATCTAATCTGTCCCACTGATTTAGCTTTCTATTTTTTTTAAAACAGTACTGACTAGTTTTTTATAATTAATTTCATCATATACTTTGTAGTCTGACATTGCTTAGCTCACATCTTTCCCACTTATTTTCCTTATTTCCCTTGAGCTATTGGACCTTTTTTTCACTAAATGAATTATATTATTTTTCCAGATTGATAACCCTTGGGCAATCTGATTAGTATGTTGATGAATAAGTAAATTAATTTAGGTAATATTGGCATTTTTATTATACTGACATAGCCTAACTATGAGTAATCTATATTTCTCCAATTACTTAGGCCTGTCTTTATTTACATAAACAGTTATAGTTAGGTTCATGGAATTTTGGTGTTGGTCCTGGTGGGTAGATGCACAAATATTGTTTGAATCCTATAATTATTTTGAGTGGAATTTCTCTTTCTATCTCTTATTTGGTTTTATTAGTAACATAAAGAATGGAAAACAATGTTTGTCAATTTATTTTATGTTCTACAATTTTGCAGAAGCTAATTCAATTAACAATTAAGCTTTTTGGTAGATTCCTTAGAGTTCTCCAAATACAGATTTGTATAATCTGTAAAAAATCAATAACAATTTCTTCTATGTCTAAGGTTATTCTCTCAATTTCTTTTTCTTGCTTCATTGAAACAGCTAGTACTATTTCCAGTGATATTGCAATAATAGACCTTACTTTATTAATAATCCTATTTGAAATGGTTTTACGCTTTCTTTGTGTGTATATATGTATATACATTTTATATATATGTGTGTGTGTGTGTGTTTAATTCTGATTGCTGATTTTATGTAGATTCTACTTTATAAATTAAGGAAAACTCAATTTATTCCTGTGATTTTTTTATTGATTTTAGAGAGGGAAAAAAGTATCTATTTTGCCAAAAGAATTTTCAGCACCTACTTATGGGTTTTTACTCTTTTTGTTATTATTATAAGCAAATATACATGTTTCTTTCTATTGAACTAATGATGTATCCTTTATATAAATTCAAACTGATAATAGTATATAATCTTTTTAATATATTGTCATAGTATAGCTAATATTTTATTTAACAGTTTTGCTTGTATTCGTTAGAGTTAATGGTCCTAAGTTTTGTTATTCTGTTTTGCCTCTCCCAAATTCAGGTATCAAAAACATGTTAGTCTCTTAACATCTTGGTAGAGTCCTTTTTTATTATTTTTACACAAAATTAAAGTATGTAATATTGAAATTACCCTTTCAATATTTGATAAAATGTATATGTAAATATATCTGTTTGGGATTTTTTCTTTGAGAGCTCAATTATTACTTGTTAATTTTCTTTCATTGATATCAGGTTATTAAAATAATGTATTTCTCCTATTAATGATTTTTTAAAATCCCTTTAATTATTTTATTAATCTGTTTCTCCTACTGTTTTTCACAAGCAATTTTTAATCCCGCAATACATGTGAACATAGTCCAGCAAAACATATTCACACATTAGACATGGCAAAAAAAAATGTATGTCACTTTCTGCATTTTAATTTTGTCATCTTTTTGTCTGGAGATGAGGAGAGTGATTTTATGTTCCTGAACTTGTGCTTTATCATTGCATTAATCAGAATTCTGAAGACTTTCAAAGTTGTTATTTGTGCAATATTATCATTATATGCATTATTATTCTCCTTATTCTGCCCATTTTTCTCTATATCAATTCACAAATGTCCTGTCAGTTTCCTATGAAATTGTCCATTCCATCATTTCTTATAAATATTATTTTGCATCCATATACTATAATTTGTTTAGTCATTTTCCACTAGGCCCCTTCCTTTTCTTCTTTCTTTTATTTCTTTTGGAATATGTATATACCTGGTATGGAAGAACGGGTCAACTGTATAAGCAGTTTGGTAATTTGGTAGTTCCAAACTGCTTTCTCTTATGGCTGGAACAATTCTCAGCTCCTCCAATAGTACAATAACACCTGTTTTCCCACAACTCCCCTGCCCTTAACATTAATAATTTTCTTCTTCTGCCACACCAGAGATTTTCTTATTTGTAGAAGATCCGGGAAGCCAGTGTCACTGCATTGAAGAGAACATATAGAAGGTGCAAAAAGACTAGACAAGTAAGAGGAGGCTAGGTGATGAAGAACCATATTTTCCATTGTGTTTGAATGCCAAACAGAAATTTGTATTTGTCCTGGAGGCTAAAGGGATCCACTGGAGTTTATTGAAAAGGACAGTGACATTATCACACACACACACACACACACACACACACACACATTACTCCCTCTCTCATCCCAGACTTTTATATCTTTATATTCTACTTTTACTAATAAATATTTTTCACTTTTCTCCTTCCCAGCCCAGGTAACATGGAGCCATTTAGGTGCCTTCTTTTATTCCCTCCGCCCTGCTCTGTCTTTAATGTGCTTTCCTGCTGGAGCCCAATTACATATAATTATAGAAGTACAAAATTGAGATGACAACAAGTCTAAGCCAAAGTTTCTTAAACTGTGGTCATGACTCCATATAGTGTTGCATAACTGAATGCAGGGTCATGAAAAATCTGACAACAGTAAAATACCGAATATTCTGTCAAGATTTAATTCTTCATGTAAAAATAAACTAGCATCTCCAACTCGGTATGAAATTTTGCTTTTGTCTGCAAAAATGGTAAATTTTATGTATCCCAAAGAATTGTTTTAAAATAAATTTCTTTATGATTTATTATCAGTAAATATTTGATTTGTATACCTGTTTCAAATGCTTCTTTATACGGGGTAACATAAAAATTTCTCTGGAGAAAAGAGTCACTAGTGGAAAAAGTTTAAGAAGCCCTCATCCAGATTTCAGAAAGGCCTGGAGAGACTTGCATGAACTGATGCTGAGTGATATGAGCAGGAACAGAAGATCATTATATACTTCGAAAACAATACTATATGATGATCAATTCTGAGAACATGGCCATCTCCAGCAATTAGATGAACCAAATCAGTTCCATTTGTTCAATAATGAATAGAACCAGCTACACCCAATGAAAGAACTTTGGGAAATGAGTGTGAACCACTACATAGCATTTCCAATCCCTCTGTTTTTGTCCATCTGCATTTTTTATTTCCTTCACAGGTTAATTGTACATTATTTCAAAGTCTGATTCTTCTTGTGCAGCAAAATAACTGTATGGACATGTATAAATATATTGTATTTAACATATACTTTAACATATTTAACATGTATTGGTCTACCTGCCATCTGGGGGAGGGGGTGGGAAGAAGGAGGGGAAAAATTGGAACAAAAGGTTTTGCAATTGTCGATGCTGAAAAATTACCCATGCATACTCTTGTAAATAAATAGCTATAATAATGAAAAAGAACCCCTCATCCAAACTATACTTTTTTTAAAATGTCTCTACACCATGGCAATAAATATCTATCCAATTTCTGTTTGAAGAACTCCAATGAAGGAGAATCTATCAACTCCTAAGACAGTCCTTTGCTCTAATGATTAAGAAGTTCCTCCTTATATCAAACTCTGAAAATATCTACCCACCGTTCCTAATCCTGCCCTCTTGGGCCAAACAGAATAAATCTAATCTTTCTTCCACATGGCAAACCTTCAAATATTGGAATTTAGTTATTATGTCCCTTTCTCCCTGAGCAAATCTTCTCCAGGCTCAACACATCTTTTTTTCTTCAACTAGTCTTTATATGGCATGAATTCAAGGACATAACCACTTCATGTATTATTTTTAGGACACTCTAATTTATCAGTTTTCCTTTCTAAAATGTTATTTCCATAACTGAATAAAATATTCTACATGTGGTCTGATCATGGCAGAATATAGTAGGATTATATCTCTTTGTATCATTAAATACTTTCCTCTCTCATACCTTTTTTTAAAATATTTGTTTGGCCATTCTTGTTTGGATTAACTCAAACCTAGTCTCTTTTTATTCATTTAAGGACCCTATGAAATGAAGGGATAATAATTTTGTTTCCCTGAAACTCATAAACATTGAATCATCTCCTAGCGTTGTCATGCTCTATGCACTTGTTTGTCTTTATTAAGATTATTTTGCTTGCTGTATTTTTATTTCAATGACTAGACTTACCTATGAAACTCTCAGAAGAAATAGTTGAAAATTTGTCATCCTTTATAAGTTTATATCTTCTCATTGAAGAAGATGCTTATCTTTGCAACATATTTGTTTTTTGGGGAAGTTGATTTCCTTTCCTAATTACTAACATATTACTTGAATTCTGTTTCATTTCATCTCATTAATAAGCAGACCTACACAGTTTGAACTAGTGTTCTTTAATAATGTAAACTGCCTCTTCCTAAGTGGCTGTAAATTCTTTCTTTAAAATTGAAGCATTTTAGCTAGGCTTCTACATTTTAGGGTGAGCTACATTTGTGATTTTACACTGATGTTAGTCTATGTATTCCCTTGATATATATTTTTCTTAATACTGTCAGGAAATTCTCTTATATGATTAACCTAAAATATAGTGTTTAGTCTCTTGGCTTTAGCATGAACTTTTGTAAAAACACAATTCTCAATATATGGCTTTGGATTTAAGAGACCTCTTGTGTTCTTGGATTTTGGGGGGAATACTATTTTTTCTGTTCAGATATTTTTTATTTCTACATTTTCATATTTTCTCTGTCATTCTCTTTTTTAAACTATACATTATTTCATAAAGATTTGCCATCATCCACTCTAGACTGCAGATTCTATTTATCTTTTTGATGTCTTCTTTAAAAGTTCTAATTTTCATTCTTAACTCTTTCTGTTATTCCTTCAACATACATCTTATTCTTTTTGGAGGTACTTATGGTTGTTTAAATTTTTTTTGAGATTTCTCTTCAACTTTCCCAAATAACTCATGAAGGCTTTATTTTTATTTATTCACTTCTTTAGCTTTTCATCTAATTTTTCTATCTAGTTTTCCTTGTAAGGACCTTTATTGATTTTTAATTTTATTTACATATATATACATATATATATTCATGTGTCTAATTGGGATATGATGGGAAAAACCTAGATTTGAATATTATAATTCACTTAGTCATTAAGCTAGAAGTCCTCTCCCCACTTTTCATTACTGAGCATAGTCTTTTCTTCACATAAGTGCAATAGATAATCACGTATGACTGAGAAATTTTGTAGCTACTATGGTAGGCAAGAAGTACTTTTTGAAAGACAGTTTTCCCACTGTCGCCATAGCTGCTAAGGATGTCTAAGTACTAGAGATGATAATCACCAAGACCATGAGATGTGGGGAATATTTGGGAAGGAGAGAATTACCAGAGTTGGCCATAAACACCTGAACATATTGGATCTTTAGGCAAATATAGGTTTGAAGAAAATAAAACCATTCATTTTGTCTCTTCATTTTAACAAGCCCATTCTCTACCCATTCCTTCCCACCCATTCTCTCTTTTGACCATGTTATTTGAGTTGAACATGCACACCTTTCCCTCTTGCATTCTTTTCCCTACAACTACACTCCACCACAGCTCTCCCAGCTGCTCCACCAAATAATCTCTTTTTGCACTATTTTTTCTCACTGTAAGTTTACCTGAAGAACATCATTATATATTTATAAACATCTCCATATAGTAAATAGTGGACCTTAAAAGAGCTCATAAAAAAATGAGTAAGCAGTAGATCCACACACATGAATAGTTCTAAGATGATTCAAAACCAAACAGAAAGTGTACATTGTACAAAGTAGGACTTTGAATCAATCAATCAATAAGCATTTTTCAAGTCCTTACTATATCCCAGGCAGTGTTATAGTGTCTCATATAATCTTCTATTGTGATTCACCTTCCTCATTTTGTTCAGCATGTTTAGAAACATAACGAGCACTGTAATATTTAACTTTTAGTCATAAAAGTCTCCATATCTGTTAACCCTAGGTCATTTATGAGCTTTGATTAGAACTAGATATCAAACCATTGACCTCTCTACTATATAGATCTATCACTATGTTACTATCACTTCAAACAGTAACTAGACCCAAATCAAGCCTTCTGTTTCTAAGCCATATTCTATATTCTATAGCTATATTATAAGTATTGTATAATAACATGTAAGCTAACTGAACAGATGTGATTTGTCTATCTGGAAAATTCAGGAAGAAAAAGACACTTTTTTTTTCGTTTAAATCTGCTTAGTCTGTATTACAAACTTGGCTTGGGAAATTGTATCCAAGACATAGGGTATCAATCATGTCAAATTTAGCAAAAAGTATCAGGTGTTCCATTTCTAGTTGTCTTATGGCTAGCCAAAAATCTTCCTATTTAGGCAAAACCAAAGTATAAAGTATAAAACCAAAGTTATAAACGTAAATATGAAACTTGTAATTTATCACAGAAAAGTGAAGAGCATAGGGAAAAGAAAGTGGGAGAAACATACTTAAGTATGACAAATTCAAAAGAAGGCACTGAATTTTAAGAAAGGGGGCAACTTGAATTAAAATAGCTTGAATTTTAGACTGTTACTGCCCTCTTCTGGATAGAAGGTCAGATCAACTTCATATATATGAGTCATGACTGGCTAAGAATTTCTTATTTTATAGCAAGCTAATACATAATTTAGATACAAACTAAATATTAAAAAAAAACACCTTCTACATGAAAATTTCACTCCTTCCAACTCCTCTTTCCAAATGCTATCCCTTATCTGTCTTACCTAAGCAGAAACCATAAAAAGTCTGTGGCTGATTTTAACCCTGGGAAAAGTTTTCAGTAATATTGATATAATGAAGTTAGTGCTTTCGTGAAATCTATCTTCATTCTACCTTTCCTCAAAGTCAACAGGGGTGTGGTCCAGATCCAGAGCTATAGGGTATACTAGGCCAAGAAAGGGAGTCACTGTTATAGCATCCTTATTCTGGGTATGAACTAGCTATACTAGACTTCTGGACAGGATGCCCTTGGGTGACAGTGTCTTTACTACTACCATTCTATACTTTTTTGGAACAAATTGATTCCTGAACCAGAGACAGTGAAAAGATTGGAATTTAGGTTGGGCCAGGGAACAAAGGTGAAAAGAGAAAAGAGTTTTTGAAGAAAGAAAAGAAATTAGGAAGATAGTCTTACCCTACTTACTGTGGACCCAAGTTCCAAATGTTCCCTAATCTGTTCTTACAAAAAGTGGCAACTTAACTATTCATTAGCTTAATAATGTTTCCTCAGTGGACTTTGAAAAATCTCTTTTTCTAAAAATTTCCATTAGAAGCAGCTTGTCAGCCCACCTGCCCAAGCAATATTTTAGGGAACCTAAGTTGCATAAATGAATAATAAAATAAGACACTATTCATTTAGAAAAGGAAAGGGGAAGGGTATTTTAAGCATAAAATATTCTTTTTAAAATGCAATTTTATGACTTTTAAATATAAACCAAACTATATATGGCAACATTAGGTAACAAATTAATGCAATAATTATACAATAGGCCTATATTCCCTTTTTTGGAGAGGGGATAGATATTCTGGAACTGTAATTTTATTAATATAGGAAATTATTGCACTGAAGCATATTTGCAACTCTACCATAACTTATAGAATTAGAGGCTCTTCTGAAGTACTGTATGACTTTACATACTCATATAACAAAAATATGAAAGTCTCCATGTCAGATCACATATTTCCTGCTTTTTAATCCAATAACAAAAACAAATACATCAGCAAGTGCCAAGCCAAGAAACTTAAAAGATCACATGATCAGAGGATCACAGAGCAAGATCTGCAAGACACCCCAGAGGCAGTTTAATTCAGTCCTCTCATTTTAGAGACAGAGAAACTGAGTCCTGGAGAGGTTAAGTAATTTACTCAAATGACACAAAAATTAAGTGGTAGAAGCAAGATTTTTATTTAAATCTTCTAGCTCCAGTCCAAGGCTCTTTTTGCCCTGAGTTTTTATCACATTGTATTTTTAAAGTGAACAATTCATGATAAAAGATCAAAACCACAAAGTTTTCTCAGCCTCAAAAAAAGTTTAGAGTACCTCCTAGGTATGCAGCTTTATACCAGGGGAAATAGCATGATAGAAAAATAGAATTATTTGATGACATCACTCTATTTCCATGTGAGAACAGATCAAAAAAATCCTAAAAGTTGCTGTTAAAGTGATTTTCCTTCATTCACACTTAGATATAGGTAACCTTTTTTCTAAGAAATTTGTGATGGCTCCTCATTCCACTATCAATTTCTTCCTCGTTCATAGGGAATCTCCTTCAAATTGCCCTTGTCTACCTAATTTTTTATTCTTCTGCTTTCCCCCCTTATCTGTACTCAAATGAATATTTATCACAACAACAGCTAGTATTTATATAATACTTTGGCAAAGAACTTTTTAAATATCTCATTTTATTCTCATGATGACCTAGAAGGTGGTACTATTATTATCCCCTTTTTATAGATAAGGAAATTGAAGTACAGAGAGGTAAGTGATTTGCTCAGGGTGACACAGTCACTAAGTGGCTAAAGCTGGATTTGAATTCCTGACTTTCTGATGCAAGTCCAATGTTCTATCCAATATGACTTACTTAAGTTACTTCACTTTTTCCATTCCCATCTATTTTCATCAATCTCCCCAAAACAAAATATCTTCCCTACTATCCCCTTAGAGTCACTTAAGGATATTCTAATATATTTTAATCAGTTTAATTAAATACAGCTCTTATTATGTTACAAGATATTGTGCTAAATATTAAGGATGCAAAAATCAAAGAGTATGTACCCTCATAGAGCTTACATTCTATTGGTAGAATGAAACCTATACACATATAGCTATAAAACAATGAGTTAGAGAATTGACACAGGGTGAATAATGTAAATTATTAGCCAGTAAAAGGGGTACAAAATACTATCTGGAAACTCAGGAAAAGCTATAGGGAGACATTGACTTCTCACCTGAACCTCAAAGAAAATGAAAGGTCCTAAAACGAAATGAGAAGGTCCATTACAAACACAGTAGGTAGCTAATTTGAACAAATGGCCTCTTTTTCTTTTCTCTCCCTATAGCTTCTCTCAGCAAATTCATCAGTTCTCATGGATTTAATATACAGCTCTACATGGATGATCCTCAAATCAATTTACACAGACCCAAGCTCTCTCTTGAACTTCAGTTCCACATCACTACATACTTATTGGAATCTCAAACTCAACCTAATCAAAAGAAAATTTATTTTTTCTCCAAAAGTCCTCTCCTCTTCCAAAATTAACTAACATCATCATTGTCATCAACTCCTCACATCACAAGGCTTCAATTACCAATTCCTGATGTTCCTCCCACCAACAATCTTTCATATCCAACCTCTTATCTCCAACAATCTTTCATATCCAACCTCTTATTCTACTCATACAACTTTAATAATTCAGATCCTCATTATCTCTCACTAAAATTATTTCAACAGACCCCCATTTAGGCTCCCTACCTCAATTCCCTCTCTAGTCCAGTTCATCAAACTCACATCTTTATGAAAATTATTTCATTAAGCACAAATTGCACCATGATACTCTCCTACTTAGCCTGTGACTCCTCATTGTCTCTAGGACACAATTTAAAGTCCTTCACAACCCATGTCAAACCTTTCTATCTTTCCATGCTCATTAGACATTATTCTCCTCTCCTCTGCTCTTCAACCCAGCCACACTAGTTTTCTCTCTGTTCCTCACATGCTACATCTCCCTTTCCAATATCTACCTACCAGCTGTCAACAATGCTAGAATGTGCTACCTCCTTAATTTCATTTCATACATGCTCTCTTTTCCATTTGAATGTAGCACAGGTATGTACCACTTTTTAACATGAAGGCTGTATTGATCCCACAATTGTTATGACCCTTCCTCCCACTCTACTTATATTTGACAATTCTGTATCTATTCTTTTTACAATCATTATACATGAGTTTATGTTTATGTGTATGTTTATGTGTGTATGTATCTATGTTTATATGTGTGTATGTACATATATGTGTGGATACAGTTTTCTTCTCCATTAGAATATGAGCTCCTTGTGAGTGGGGATTGTTTCAGTCTTTCTATTTTTATCACCAGAATCTAGTATATAGTTAAATATTTAATAAGTATTTTTTTATTTATTTATTCATTGATAGGCTATTTCAATAGTCCAGGCAAGAATTCCTGAATATGGTGATAAAAGAATAAATGAATAAAAGAATATGTGTGGGAGTCATGCTATGGAGACAGAAATGTTACTAAATTTTGAATGATTTAAATTTGAATGATTAGAAAAATAAAGATGCTCTTAACAAAAGAAAGAAAGTTTGGTAAAGAGGTGAGTTTAAGGAGGGAGAGATAGTTTTGTTTTAGATATGGTGGGTTTAAGCTACCACATAAGACACCCAAATGGAGATTTTCATCAGCAATGGAAATATTGAGGGGATGAGAGTTTTTTTTAAAAAACAGGGAATATGTGTCATGTTTGTAGAAAGCAGGGGAATGTTTCAAAAAAGAGAAGTTCAAGAGAGATTAATCAGTCAATCAACATTTACCTACTATGTGCCAAGCACTATATTAGCACTGGATAATTCCTAAATATCTAGATCCAGGAGACACACGCACATAAATAATAATTAGATCCATGCAATCAGATGAGATCATTAGGCAAGAGGATTTTAAAGAGAGGAGAACAGAAGGGCCAGAACAGAACCTTGGGAGATGCCTACACTTGTGGGACAGGAAATGTGTAATCATACAGCAGTGGAGATTTCAAACAAATAGTCTAACAATTATGAAAAGCACTGGCAAAAGCAATGTCATTAAATCCTGAGAAAGAGGGACTAATCTGGAAGAGAGATTGTCAGTAATATAAAACCTATAGGGAGATTGCCCCAAGAAATGACTGAAGTAACTGTATTTAGCAATTTAGAGGTCATTAGTATTCTTGGAAAGAAGAGTTTCACTGGGTCAGAAGCCAAGAGATGGAGAACTAACTAAATGTATAGCATAAAGCTTCTTAAACTGAGGGTTGCAACCCCATTTGGGATCATATAACTGAATGTAGGGGTTGCAAAATTATGATTTATTATCAGTAATTTTTTTTGTTTGTACACCTATTTTATATACTTAGGGGCATTTAAAACTTCTTAAGTCACAAGCAAAAAAAGTTTTAAAAGTTCTGGTGTAGAGTATAGCATTGAATGTAGGCAACTTTTTCTAAGAGTTTGGCTTGGAAAGGGAGAAGAGAAATAAGATAATCGGTTAAGGAAATGAAAGGCCCAAGTGAAAGCTTTTTTGTAGGGTTTTTTTTTTGTTTGTTTGTTTTAACATGGGGAGATTAGATAAGATTTGTAGGCAGCAGAAAAAAAGATAGAAAAGGAGACTGAAGATAGGAAAAAGCAATCTTCCGAAAGCAATAGGAAGATATGGACTCAATGATACAAGTAGAAAACTTAGTCTTGGCACAAAGGATCACTTCTTCCTCAGAGCAAAAGAGAAAAAGATGTAGTGTAAAAGTTTTAAGGCATAAAATAGGGAAGAAGCAGGTAATGAAAGAAGATTGCCTCTATTTTCTCAGCAAAATAGGAGGCAAGATCTTCTGCAAAGAAAGGGAGCGGCAGTGAAAATGGGTGGAAGAGAAAGAAAAGTTTGCAATGGCGCCTCACAAAGACAATAACAGAAAGTTTATCAAGGAAGAATAAAAAGATAAATGTGCAATTGTGAGGTTAACTCAGTACTTGAGTTAGAGTGAAGGTAAATGATAACGATAACTCGGGGCTGGAATTTGGCAAGGCAAGACACCAATAACCAGCAAGGAAGGAATATTAATAATAATAATAACAATAATAATTCTGTATTTCTGGATAAAAGAATTGGCATAGTGCGAATGATTATGATATGGTATGATATGATTATGTATATATCATAGAGAAAAAATGAGAGAGATTAGAGAGACAGACAGAATAAATAGATAGATAGACAGATTAATGGATGGATGGATAAACAGACAGATGAATAGATAGATGGACAGAGAGATGGATAGACAGATGGACAAATAGACAGATGGACAGACATAAAGACAGAGATGAGAGATAGAAATAGAAACATACATGATAGAGATAGACAGATGGACAATTAGATAGACAGACTGGCATAGAGATGGATAAATGGAGAGACAGATAGGTACATGATAGATAGATAGATAGATAGATAGAAGACCTTGACTATGGGGGTAGAGATTGTAATAAAGAGGAAGAATGAGAGCCATGTAGTATACCTAAGCAAGGAGAGAAAATGACTTAATATCAAGGAAAGATTCAGGAGCTAAAGGACCTGGGTAAAAACCTCACCTCCTCATCTTACTATCTATGTATTCTTGGACAAATTCTTTATTCTTCCTGATCTTCCATTTCCTCAAATGAAGAATGAGAGGGTTGAAGTAAACTACTTGGAAGGCCCTTCCAGTTCTAGATCTATGTTCCTATGACTCAGAAGCTAAGATGACTCCATACAAATATACCCCAAAGGAGAAAAGACTTCTGAATGACAGTGATAGAAGAGGCAGTAAGGCACAAGGATCTCTACTACCTCCTAGCCAGTGTGTTGATGTGAATATGACAAGTAATGAAGAGGGTAGACAGGGAAACAGTCTTCCAAATAAAGTTTCCCCTGAGAAGTGTTCTAACTAAATGCTACAGAGATGAGATGACAATTTTTCCACCTCCAGCCGATTCTAGGGAACAACTCACACATTCCACTGTAAAGCCCTGACCTACTATAACTTTTACTACTGTAGAAAATTATTTATGTGTTTGTGCCCCTGTTCTGCAATGACCTTTATTCAATTGAACAAACATTTATTTGATGTTGGATACGTGCAAAGCAATGTTCTAGGTCTCGGGATTAAAATGATAAAAACAAAAATATTCCTGCTGTTTAGAAATTTACATTCTTCAGGAGAGATATAAGACATACAGAGAGATAAATTAAGGCTCAGAGGAGAAGGGGGAGAAGGAGGCATAGGCAACTGGAGATATTAAGGAAAGCTTTCTCTAGCTTATGATTATGATATGCTGTTTGTTGTTAATGATTGGATTGCATGCCTTTTTGGACATGTCTTCTTTGTCATATCTTAACATGAAGGTTGCCATAGTGAATACTGTGTCTGGGATTATGATATATAAGGTGCAGAGTTTCCATATGCATATCTTTGATTACAATGATAATGATTGGTAAAGTAATGTGCTTCTCACTAATTATCTTGCAGTCTGGTTCATACTGATGACCTGTTAGATTTAGACAAACTAATCCATACTTATTCCCAAAAGACCATCAGCAACAATAGTGCAAATTATATCAGTGTCTCTCCACCTTCTTCTTCACATTTGGTCTTTCCACCAGGCAAATGAAGGACAAAGGGGAGGTTGCTCTACTAAAAGAATGGTCCTATAACTGTTACCTAGAAATTGAGGTGGGATCTTTTGTTCGGTGTTAGCAATTGGATTGTAAGCCCTTTTGAATATGTCTTGTTGGTAATATCTTGATATGAAGGTTGCCATAGTGAAGACTGTATCTGGATTATGACACGTAAGATAGAGAATTTTCTTATGCATATCTTTGACTACAATGACAAAGATTGGTAATGTTTATCACTAATTATATAGAATTCTGGTTCACAGTGATGACCTGTTAGATTTAGTTAAACTAATCCATGCTTCTTCCCTGAAGACCATCAGGAACAATAGCACAAATTATATCAGTGATTCTTCACTTTCTTCTTTTTTACATTTGGTCTTTCTACCAGGCAAATGGAGAAAAAAGGAAGGTTGCTCTGCTTAAAGAATAGTCCTACAGCTACTATTCAGAAGTTGAGGTATGATCTTCTAACCTAATGCCAGTATGAATGGAAGTTTCTCTTTAGTGAAGGCAATAGAAATATTAATAATTGATTCACCACATTCTATACCACACACTGTTCTCAACCTATACTCTGTTATTCAGCACTCATAAGCACTTTTCTTTCACTGGAACCCACATTTCCAGTGCCCTGACCTTTCTCCTCCCTTGGTAATTTGAAATATAAATATGAAAACTAAACTTTTGTTCAAAAAGTGTCTAATTCTCTTTTGGGGTCAAAAGATTATCCTTACTCCAAAGAAAGAGAAACAGGTGCCAAACTGGTATCCAAACTTTAACAATAAACGTAAGAGATATCAGGAATCAAATCTGAAAGCAGAATTCCAAGAAGGAAGTTGGAGTGAGAGGAGATTTCAAGACAGAGAGGTCAGTGCAGAAATGGGAAACCAATTATCTGACTGCCAGAAAAAATTTTAAAAAATAATAATTTTTGCCCTAACATACCTTAGCTCTCTTAGGCTTCAGTCTTTTGAGAGACCAATTTACCCTATGTTACCATTGTTTGCTTCTTTGTTCTGAGGATATGAGAGAGAAACAGTGTCCCTTTGTCCTTTTATCTATGCCAGATCAATGAAGCTGTGGGCTCAAACAGATAGGGCTCTATATGTTTCTATAGATTATTCCCCAAATTTCTGCTTATAACATGAAAAACATCCCTGTAGCAACCATGCCTGAGGTATAGTGCAAAGATGAAGATGTAATGTTTATTCTTCAACCATTACAAGAATTCTAATTCCAAACAATTTCTTTTATCCCAGAGCTGGAGCAAACAGTATTTTTAAATGGAACCTCTCATTCACTGCCTTCAAGGTGATTTTGCAAATGAACTGGTGCAAAAGTCATCTGCTCTTGAAGAAAGTATAGCACTCATTTATTCAAAATTCAAATATATTCCAATGAATAAACAAAAAATGAAATAAAAGTTATGCTATCGAAGAGAAAAAAAGAGAAGAGATACCAAAACTAGCAATAGAAAGAATATTTTGGGACGAGATAGAGTGGAAAAGAAGACTACAATGAAGATTGGTTTCTAAAAGTCCATGCCACAGTGGGGCTGAGAGGAATGATTTTCTTTTCATCCAGATCAAGTTGACTAGGTCCCAAAATATATAAAAGTTTTACTCAAATCACTCTCCAAATGTGTAAAAAAAATTTCACTCAAAAATATTGTGATGAAAGGACTACAAACCTTTGTCATTCCTCTGGGAAACAAAACAAGCTGAAATATGTAGTTCTGAGACACAACACTGTAAACACCGAAGAAAAGTCATCATTTTATTAGTCTATAAGGCCCAAATCTACTCTTCTTAAGCTTTATAGCCTCTCCAAATCTTTTTTGCCACAGTCATCTGGTCTTGCTCAGATGCCAAAGCTTTCATCACTGTTGGTGGTGCTAGAGCCAGCCCCTGTGACAACAAAGGATGATGATTCACAAGTCTTCCTACTGAGGAAAAAGGTGCTCAGATTTAAAGAGGAATTGATTTTATTGAGAACATTTATACTTCTGGATTTAAAATATCAATTCTCTTGTTAACTGGCGGCAACCCGTTGAAATTTAATGGCTTTGTAGCCCAATGGTTCATCAAAACAGTGAGAGAGAAATAGTCTGCGGGTTGTGTCTTATGAAAAAATGTGTATGTGTGTGTATATGTACATAATTTGGGCAGAAGGGTGGAACATTAGAGCAATATGATAAAAGGCAGAAAGGTAGTCAGTGTCAGTGATTAATGAGTGAGTGGTGGGCACCCTATTTTAATGCCTGACATTCAGGAAAAGGCTCCAGTACCAGAGGAAACAGGGAACGTGCCAGCAGATCAAGAAGGGACTTTAGACATTAGAGAACAAGACAGATATAACAGAAAGCAGAGATATAGTCTCTATGGAGAAGGAAAAGTCCCATTTGTTGATTTGGATACAAAGTTAGTGTGGTACCATACTGAAAATAATTCAATGTATTCTCTTGACCCTGCTGCAGTCAGCTAAGACTTCTGCCAAGTACCCTGCCTAACCCATCATTTTATGCCAGATCCTTAGTCAGAGTCTCAAGTGCTCAGTTCTCACCATTCACAACCGAGGTCCCTTTAGAAGCCAAATTTATAAGAAGTGATATAAAATAAAGAAGGCAGAACAAAATCCAGGGGAAATACAATGGACAAAGTTGGTTTTGAGCTCTTAAAGCACACTTCCTTTCTCTAAATAATGGATAAAATGAGAAAAAAAACCATGTACTATCAGTCACTATTAAGTGGTATCACTGTGGATGGGTGGTTTCTTCTGCTCTTCTTCTGAAAGTATTTGTGGTGTTAAAAGTTATTAATATGAATGAAGAATAAATATGCAAAAAGTAACTTGATATTGATCCAGTGCCTAGTGCCTGCCATAAGCATTACTTAATAAATGCTTTTTCCTTCATTCATGTTATTCATTCGTGACACCCGTAAGCTAAAGAGTGACTTTAAAGTGATTTTAATGTTGTCATTATGTGGTCTCAGGATCATAGCCTAGAGCTTAAAGGGACCTTAGAGACCATCAAGTCCATCCTCTATTTTGACAGATGGCCCAGAGAGATTATTTGATCCACCAAAGGTTACATAGCAAGTGGCAAAGCTGAGATTTGAACCCAGGTCATCTAACTTCAGATCTGGAGTTCTTTCCACTATACCATACTTTGCCACAAATATTTAAGAGAGCAATTATTTATAGTAATAAGATAAATAGATAAAAAGATAAATAAAAGAGTAATAAGAAGGGGACAAAAGGATCCTACAGATAATGGTATCTAAGATCATACAGTGATTAGTGATTATCTGGTGATAAAAATACTCAAATGACACGGCATCTCTCTATAGCTGATGAGAGCATCTTGTCATCATTTTAGGGTCACTGACACAAGAAACATAAGCTGTAAGGTGCAGTGTGGTCCCAACCTTACTCAAAATGCACCCCGCCCATATTCATTGACCTTTATGAGAGCACATCAAGCAATACTTGGTGGGATCATGCACATGGGAGAGTAGGCAGTGAAAAATGCACTAGAATTGTCATCAGAAAGCCTAAATCCAACACTGTACAAGTTGAACCTGGAAAAGTCACAACTTCCGTGATCTTCAATTTACTCATTTGTTAAATACTCACCCTATCTACCACTCAGGATTGTTGTGAATATAAACAGCAAAGAGATATATACATATGTATATCCATATAGAGATATATGTGTGCTATAATTAGTATCTTTTTGGTATTTGTAAAAAATTAGGAAGAAATATTTTTCATTATCTTTATGAATGCATGAAGAAAAAAGACATGAATCTTGAATTTAGTTAGCAATATATTATCATCACTAAAAAGAACAGTATTGTTAGTAGTCAGCATAGAATACCAAAGTAAAATCAACAAATATTTATTAAGTCCTATGATTCTTCTCCTGTATACAACATTCTTTGTACTGTGACCATACTTAAGAGAAAAGTAAAACATTTAAAGAGATTCCCAAGAGATAATCCAGAAGTACTAAAGAATCAGAATATAGGTGCTTAATGATTTCCCTTTCATGATTAATAATGTATAAGATCAAAGAGAAAAAGTTAAACAGGACTGACTAGATAGGAAAGATACTACTGTATGAGACAGATAAGAATCAGGTGTGGTAAATTTCCTGGAGGATAAGCAATAGGTTAAAATTACAGCAGGGAATTATGTTAGAAGATATTCATCCCAGGGATGGTTGCTAAACAATGGGAAAAGCTATCAAAAGAGAATTTAATTTCTTTTCCAGAAATCATTAATGTAGAATTCATCAATAAATGCATCAAAAAAATATTTCTTTTGTAATGATGACCAGCTAACTTATAGCCTGTAAGAGATAAAATATAAGTAGAATAATTTCTCATTTCCCTAAAGATCACTTTTCAGGAGCCTCACCCATCCAAAAATACTCTCAAGAAGCAAGAAGAAATATGTCACTAAATCTGCATACTGGGACAGCTAGATGGTACAGTAGATAGAACCTCAACCTTGGAGTTAGCAGGATCTGACTTCAAATCTGGCCTCAGACACTTAATGCTCGATCCTGGGCAAGTCACTTAATCCCAACTGCCTCACCAAAAAGAAAAAAAAAGAATTAAAAACAAATCCATATACTAAACTCCTTTGGAGTTTGTTTTGTTTTTAAGTTAGATATAATCCTATTCCACTCACTCATGTTGACATGAAGGTGTAATTTGCTTTCCAAGTAGGAAAAGCAATACTTTGGGAATGAATGAGAGGACCTAAATTCAAATCCCACCACTGAAGTTTATTTGACTGCTGAGTCTCATCTTCTTCATCTGTAATATGAGTGGGTTCAAGTCAATGACTTCTCAGGTCCTTCCTACATCTCAGTCTATATGATGCTATGACTTCAGATTATCCCTTTTAAACTTCATACCATTACTTATTCTCCAGCATTTTTACTGTTTGAATATTTTCACTTCTTTTATCATCCAAGGAGTTAGATACTTCTCATTTGAGTGTCATCTACAAATCTCTTCAACATTAACCCAAGTGATTGATGGAAATGTTGGAGGGGGAAATGGAAATCAAAGATGGATATCTGAGTTAACTCTATAAATCCCTGGGGAATTCCAATTTGATAATGATTTATTAATAGATATGCTTTGGTGCTATCACCCAAACAGTTCTGAATCTACCCAATTGTACTTGGTACTAACTTATAACTCTCCATTTTGTCCACAAGGATAATATAAGAAGCGTCAGATGCTTTATTGGAATCCAGATATATAATTATGTTCATTATGTTCATTCCTCCCATCTACCAGGCTTTAAAAGTAAATGAGGAGCAGCTAAGTGGCTAAATGGATAGAGTACTAGCTCTAGAGTCAGGAGTTCCTGAGTTCAAATCCAATCTCAGTCATTTGCTAGCTATGTGAGCCTGGGCAAGTCATTAACCTTGATTGTCTCAGATATATATAGATATATATATATATATATATATATATATATATATATATATATATGATGTTAAATTGTTCTCATATGTTCTTGGTGAATCCATGCAACTTCTTTATAATCTTCTAGATATTCACTGAGGATTGCTCTAATAATATATTCTAGATTTTAACAGAAATAGGAGTCAAGTTCATTGGCCTATAGTGTTTCAGTCCATTCTGTTTAGTCAGTCAAACAGTCAATTAACATTTATTAAATGCATATTTTGTACCCAGCACTGAACTAAGCCCTAAAGATATAAAAAGAAGGAAAACAGTCCTTTCAATCAAAGAACTAATAACAAAATCAGGGAGGCAACACACAAGCAATTAGGTATAAACAATATTTATACAGGATAAGTTGGAAATAGTCTTAAGCTTTCTAAGGTTGCTAAGATTAAACTTCTTGCATAAAATTTTAGCTGACACTTGAAGGAAATCAGGACCAAGAAGGCAAAGATGAAAAGGAAGAATATTTGAGACATGAGGGACAACCAATGAAAACACACAGATTAGGGAGATGGAGTGTCTCGTGTGACAAACAAGCAAGCAGTGTCACTGGATCACAGCATACATATTAGGGAATAAAGCAGAAAATTGGAAAGGCAGAAAGAGAATAAATGAGGAAGAGCTTTAAAAGTTAAACATGGGATTGTATACTAAATCTTGGAGGTAATAAGGAGTCACTGGAGTTTATTGAATAGAGGCATGAAATACTGAGATGTATGCTTAAGGAAAGCTGAGTGGAGAGAGATTGAAGAAGGGAGATCAACCAAAAGACTATTGCAATAATCCAGGGAAAATGTGATAAACGCCTACATCAGGCTTATGACAACATCAGAGGGGAGAAAAAGATATATACAGAAGATCTTATAAAGGCAGAAATAAGTTCAGTCATTTTTCAGTCATGTCTGACATTTGGAGTTTTCTTGACAGGTACTGGAATGGTTTGCTATTTCCTTCTCCAGCTCACTCTACAGACAAGGAAACTGAGGCAAGCAGGGTTAAGTGACTGACCCAGGGTCACATAGCTAGTAAATATATGGAGCCAGATTTGAACTCAGGAAGTCTTCCTGACTCCAGGCCTGACACTATCCGCTGTACCACTTAGCTATTTCTTTAGAAATAAAACTTGACAACTAATTGGATACAGATGAGAGTGTGAAAAATCAAGGATGACCCTCTAAAGATATTAGGAGACACCCATTTTCCAGAACTAAGGCCCAGTAAACAAGCTGGGACCTAGGATTGATATAACAGCAATCCTTTGTATTCACCCTCGATAAACTCTGCTGCAATTAAATTGGAAAACTGATGGTTCCTGAGCTCAGGCAAACACCAACAGGCCCAGACATGAAGCCTTCCTATGAATGGACTTTTTGTCACTAGAGAACCTTGGCTCACTCTTGCTGTTGTACACTGTTGTACACTGTTGCTACAATACACTCTTTAACTCTTTGAATAGTCACAAATATAAAAATCAATATTTAGCCACACCAAAGCAGATTCCCCTACTAGGGGCACTCATATCTAGTTGCTTTGAACACTGTAGTTGAATATAGTCTAATTAGATTGAACACTATAGGCCAGTGAATTTAACTCATTTCTGTAAAAATTCTAGAATATATTATTAAAGCAATATGTCTAGTCTCCTTTTGCAAGCCATTTCTCTCTCTTAGAAGTTAAACTTCTGTTTGATTACTGACTCTCCTACCCCTAGCCTACTCTGTGAGCCAGAATGACTGGGAGTATGGCAATACTCTCAACAGTAATAACAAAGTTAGGAAAAAGGAGGGGATAAAATGAGCTCAGTTTTGGACATGCTGGATTTTTTATATCTACTAGACATCAAGTTTAACAAAAGACACTTGGAAATGTAAGACTGAAGATCAGGAAAGAATTTAAGGCTGGAAAAATAGATCTGCATGAAAATCATCAGTACAGAAATGAGCATCGAACCCCTAAAGTGAAAGAGTCTGGAGAGGAGATACCCAGACAGAGCCTTTGGAACACCTCCAGTTAGGAGCCATGACCAGGTTAAAGATCCAACAAAGGAAACTGATAAGGAGCAGTCAGATGGGTAGGAGAAGAGCCAGTATAGAGAAGTGTCACAAAAAAATTATAAAGGAAAGAAGGGGATCAACAGTATCAACAGCTGCAAAGGGGAAAAAAAGGATGCAGAGACAAAGCAATTGATTTGGGCAATTAAGAGATTATTGGTAACTTTGGAGAGTTAGTGAATGATGAGGGAAGAAGCCAGGATGGAGTTAAGAAAAGATGAGAAGAAAGGAAGTGGAGGCGCCCACTGCCTTCTCAAGGAGTTTAGTCACCAAAAAGAGGAGAAATAGAGGATGATAGCTAGTGTGGGTTGATGGTTCAAGTAAGGATTTTGGGAGGATTGAGAAGCAATGAGCATATTTGTTGGCAGCAGCAAAGCAGCCAGCAGACAAGGAATGAGTGAAAATCAGTGAGAGGGTAGAGGTAATAGAAGGGACAATCTGCCAGAGAAGATGGCATGGAATGGGATTCCTTGTGCATGTTCCCTTTACAAAAGAGCTGAACATGTTCCGTTTTGTAGCACTTTTCCTACTCTCCTCAATTTTTTAAATGTCATAGACTTCACTCAGTAATCATATCTGGCAGAAATTTCAGAGCATCCCAAGTTATGGAGTACAAGGCCTGGCAGGCCCTAAGATGCTGGAAAAGCCTCAAGTACAGGTTTGGCAACGAGCTATATATCTTCCATCTGAGAACCTGAATGATCGAATTCAAAATTCATCATAGGACTGACCATCAGTAATGAATATTTTGGCTGACTTAGTAAAACATTAAGTTCATTAAGAAGCAAATGTATTTATGGCATATATATGTTCATATATATTATATCTTTATATATATATATATATATATATATATATATATTTCATAAATATATGGCATATATTTATATGCCATAAATACTTAGTTCAGGAAAGAAGTCTGAGAACTTCTTTCTGGGCATGGAGAATACTGTATAACAACACATAAAAAATGAAATGGATGATAACATAACAAGATGTATGAGGAAAGAGCATTCACTGGCTAATGTGGAGTTATTTCAGAATCAGCTATCTGTAGAGAGATGATAAGGAGAAGTAAGATGGCAAAATGGATAAAACAATGACCCTGAAGTCACGAAGGCCTGAGTTCAAATCTGGTTACTGCCTTATATTATGGGCAAGTTACTTATTCTATTTTCCTCAGTTCCCTCATCTGTAAAATGAAGTCGAGAAGAAAATAGCAAACCACTCCAGTATCTTTACCAAGAAAACTTTAAATAGAGTAATAGAAAGTAATCCACAATTGAAATAACTGAAAAACAAAATCAACACCAAATTAGAAAGATAAAGAAGAAAAGATACATGATCAATCTATTTAAGCTAACTTTGGAAGGTAAAGTCAGAGCAGCTCATTGAACAGAATGCTAGACTTGGGAATCAAGAAACCTTGTGTTTAAGTCATACTTCTAACACATAAAAGGCTGTAATAATGGGAAAGTCTAATTTACTCTTTCATCATCTCTAAGAAGTAAGAAAAATGCAAAATTATTATGCACATCATAATGACTTTCATGAATAATGACTAAAATAAGTTTTTGCTTTTAAAGAGGCAAGTTGGAGATTTCTGGAACATTCATTTCTTAGGAATAGCTCATTGTCCAACAATACTGTATAAGATAATCCTTGCCCTTGAGGACCTTCATAATAGCTGGAGGAAGAATTAATATTAAATTATTAATAAGTAATAGTTTAACAATATAACATAATTAATTGCATTAAATAAATATTGGTTGACATTAAATAAAGAACAATGGTTAATAAATCCTTATTGACATAAATAAGTACTAAATTTTTTGGCTCAAACTGAGGCAGTGGAAAGAGTGGATATGGGTTCAAAATATGTTCAAATACTGTCTGTATCATTTACCATCTGTGTGACCTCAGAAAAGTAGCTTTATCTTAATAGACTTTGGTTTACTCAACTATAAAAGAGAAAGATTGAACTAGATGGACTCTAAGTTCCCTTTCAGATTTAAATCTATGATCTGATGTGCCTACATAGAAGTATGAGACTTTACAATCATTCCTACTGAATTTCATTTTATTAGATTCAATCCAATGAATCTAGTCCATTAAGATAGTTTTTTATTTTGCCCATAATCCAACATTTTAGCCGTCTCTCCCAGCTTTGTATCACCTGCAAATTTGATGTGTGTCATTTGTACATTTATCTGTATATACTAGAAAAGTCAGTCTCCTGAAGGCTTTGCCCTCAAGGCTTAACATAGATCTTGGATCTAGTTTTCTTCATCCCATAATCAATACAGAAAAACTTTCCCAAAATTATTGATTAAATTCTCTTCCTTAGCAATTTTTGAAAATTATAGGTCTCCCCAACTTATATTTGAAAATCACGTCCCTCTCTCTTCTTGTTTAACAGTTAAGGCTTGAGCATAACACGAGCCACTTGATTCAGACGTCAATATATCTAGAAATTATAACTTCACTACTGTGGATACTTCCTCCATTAGCACAGATCACAGAAGGCTATCCTCCTTTATTTTACTAGATAACCTTCTAGAATTTGGTTCTGACAGAAAATGTTTTCACAAAAATCATTCAAGTAATGAGCCTCCAGTTTTAGCTACGGTCTTCCTCAGAAGACAATATCCTGTCCATCACTGACCCATAGTGGAAGCCTTTGCAGCTTGGTAGGGCCTGTCAAAGTTTCCACTCTGCTAGCATGGCCTTAGAGAACCCCAGGGTCACCACTAGACAACATTAAGGCATCACAGTTAGTGTTGAGTTTAATGGGATTTTCTTTAAGGCAGGAGAATGTGAGCTGTGAAGCTTAAGTACATATTCCACTTGTCAAACTAATGTTTATGCTTGGTGGGAAAAGGATGCCAGGAGGCTTAGATTGACAGTGTTTGGTTTTTGTGGGGTTTTTTTTTCCTTTTGGTATTGGAAATTTTAGTTCACATGGGCCAGGAGACTTGAATTCATCAAGAACAACTAGGTACTCTCTTATTTATCTTGGGCATCATGATTAATCATTTTTGTTTTGCCATCTCCAATGCAAAGTGTCCTTCTCCTTGGCAGAGAAAACAGAAGTAAAATAAGAACTGAGAAGCTCCTTTCTGTTGTCAGTTATCATCGTACCCTCCAACCACTTCTTTGACCTTCTTTTCCTCCCAATAGAGCTTTGAAAAAAAAAACTTTTTTTTTTCCCTTTCAACTTTGATCACCACACCCTCAACCTATTCTGAGCTCTAGTGCTCCTGGCACTAATTTTGTAGAATCATGCTATCTTCCCATATTTATCCTGGTAATTTGACTTTGTTGCCATCTTCTGTGCATGTCTTTGTTTAAATATAACTTAGTTGGTGAGGTCCTTGTGCAGCCACACCAGTTTCTTGAAATAAATATTATTTTTCATCAATGAAAATGTTTCTCTTCCTGTCTTCAGAATTTCATTCTGAGGATCTCCTATCCAAATTCTCCTGGGGAACCTTAATCCATTGAATTTTATCTCTCTTTCCTCTGGACCTTCCAAAATCTGCTTGTCCAGAATTAGAGTGCAAGTCAGAATTTATCTGGATTTTTTTCTCTAGGAAAAAGTAATTGATTATCATGGAGTACCCAACCCCAGAAACCAGGTCTTTCTAATAATTAAAATTATATCCAGACTAGAATCCCCCTTTGTGGGTTCCCCTACTTTTTAAAAAATGAAATTATCAATATCACAATAAATTATTAATATCTCAGTTTTTGACAAATATAGAACACTCTAGCAAATGTCTGGATCAGGGGTCCTCAGACTACGGCCGTGGGCCAAATGCGGCAGCTGAGGACAATTATCACCCTCACCTAGGGCTATGAAGTTTCTTTATTTAAAGGCCCACAAAACAAAGTTTTTGTTTTTACTATAGTCCGGCCCTCCAACAGTCTGAGGGACAGTGAACTGGCCCCCTATTTAAAAAGTTTGAGGACCCCTAGTCTGGATAATGGAAGTCTCCCATTACTGTTTCATGCCTCTTGCCTACACATGTGATCTATTTTCCAAACTCCTCATCTATCTTCTGGTTTTTTTTACAATTGGGGCTGTAGTATATTCAAAAATCTTTTAAAAGGAGGAGGAAGAGGAAGAAGAACAAGAACAAGAACAAGAAGAAGAACAACAACAAGAACAAGAAGAACAACAACAAGAACAAGTACAAGAAGAAAGGAGAATAACACATAAATCATGTTAAGGTTTGCAAAGCATTTTACAAATATCAACTTATTTGATCCCAATAACAACCTTGAAAGATAGGTATTATTATTGTCCTCATTTTAAACTTGAGGAAACTGAGGCAGAAACAATTAAATGACCTGCCCAGGGCTAAACATCTGATCATCATCTGAGCTAAATTTGAACCCAGGTCCAGCTACCTATCAACTATGACAGCTGGCTAACAACCACTGCCATCCCCAAACTATCATGCTTACTCCTAGTTTCTTGACTTTCTTACAAGAATAGCACTTTCAGATATTTAAAGAACTAGCAAGTGGTATTGCTGAGTGACAGTAAATGGTGTTAAGATCATGGAAAACAAGAGAGGTGCCACAAGATTGGAAAAGGGCAAAAATTATTATTTCAAAGTGAAAAAAAGTCCAAAGACTTCATCACTAAAGAGATGATTGACAGACATCTAAAAAGGGAAGCAGTGATTACAAAGAGCCACCATAATCTCATTAAGAACAGTCCATGCCATTTGGTACTGACTAAGAAACAGAGTAGTCAATCAGTGGAATAGGTTAGGTTAACAAGATATAATAGTCAATGACTATAGCAATCTAATGTTTGATAAACCCAAAGACCCAGCTTCTAGGATAAAAGCTCACTATTTGACAAAAATTGTTGGAAAAATTGGAAATTAGTATGGCAGGAAGTAGGCATTAACACACATCTAACAACTTATACCAAGATAACATTGGAATGGATTCATGATTTAGACATGAAGAGTGATACTATAAGCAAATTAGAAGAACAAAGGATAGCTTACCTCTCAGATCTGTGAAGAAGGAAGAAATTTTTGGCCAAAGAAGAACTAGAGTACATTTTAGAATACAAAATGGATAATTTTGATTATATTAAATTAAAGTTTTTTACAGACAAAACCAATGCAGACAAAATTAGAAGGGAAGCAATAAATTGGGGAGAGGGAAAAATTTTATATTCAAGGGTTCTGATAAAGCCCTCATTTCTCAAATATATAGAGAACTAACTCAAATTTATAAAATTTCAGATCATTCTCCAATTGATAAATGGTCAAAAGATATGAACATTTTCAGATGAAGAAATTAAAACCATTTATAATCATATAAAAAAATCTCTAAATCATTTTTGATCAGAGGAATGCAAATTAAGACAACTCTGAGGTACCACTATACACCTGTCAGATTGGCTAAGATTACAAAAAGAGATAATGATGAATGCTGGAGAGGATGTGAGAAAACTGGGAATTGTGGAGTTGTGAACTGATCCAATCATTTTGGAGAGGAATATGGAGCAATGCCCAAAGGGCTATCAGTCTACGCATACTCTTTGATCCAACAGTGTCTCTATTAGGTCTGTATCCCAGAGAAATCATAAAAAGGGAAAAGGGTCCATCTGTGCAAAAATGTTTGTGGCAGCCCTCTTTGTAGTGGCAAGAAACTAGACACTGAATGGATGCCCATCATTTGGAGAATGGCTGAACAAGTTATGGTACATGAATGTTATGTGATATTATTGTTCTGTAAGAAACGATAAGCAGGATGATTTCAAAGAGTTCCGGAGAAACTTACATGAGCTGATGCTGAGTGAGATGAGCAGAACCAGATTATTAGACATGGCAACAACAAAACTATACCATGATCAATTCTGATGGACGTGGTTCTTTTCAACAATGAGGTGATTCAGGTCACTTCCAATGGTCTTTGATGAAGAGAGCCATCTACACCCAGAGAGAGGACTGTGGGAACTGAGTGTGGTTCATATCCATTTTTTCTTTTTTGATTGATTTTTCTTGTGCAGTATTATAATTGTGGAACTATATATTGAAGAACTGCACATGTTTAACACATATTGGATTACTTGCCATCTTGTGGAGGGGGTGGGGGGAAGAAGGGGAAAAAATTTTGGAACACAAGGTTTTGCAAAGGTGAATATTAAAAATTATCTATGCATGTGTTTTTTAAATAAAAAGCTTTAATAAATAATTATAATAATAAAGAATAGTCCATGCCATGCCATACTTAAACTCATTAATTTTTTTGACAAGATAACTAACCTAGAGAAAAAAGGGGATGTTGTGGCTATAGTTTGCCTAGATTTTAGCCTAGATGAGGATAAAGTATCTTATGCTATTCTGTGGAAAAGATAGAGAGAAGTAAACTAATGTTGTTTCAGTCCAACTCTTCATGATTCCTTTGGGAATTTTCTTGGCAAAGATACTAGAATGGTTTGCCATTTCCCTCTCCCACTCATTTTACACATAAGGAAACTGAGACAAGCAAGGTTAAGTGACTTGTCCAGGGTGACACAGTTAGTAAGTATCTGAAGCCTAATATGAATCTAAGATTTGTTTTCCTGACTAGAGACCCAACATTGTACTAATATAACTGTCCTAGACAACAATAGCATTAGATAGATTTAGAATTCATTGAATATCTAAACCTGAATGTAGTTGTTAATGGTTCAATGGCAATATGACAGGACTTCAAAAAAGTGTCTAAGAGATTTGTGTTTGACTCTGTGCTGTTTAACATTTTTATCAATGGCTTGGATAAAAGATATAAATGGCACCTTCCTCAAATCTGCAGATGACACAAAGATGGAAGAGACAGCTAAACTGTTGAATTATAGCCAGAATCAAAAATGATCTTAATAGACTGGATTCATTGAACTGAATCTAATAAGATGAAATTCAATAGGAATTATTGTTATGTCTCACACAAATTCAAAAATTTTAATTTCATCACTACAAGATAGACAAGACATGGTTAGAGAGTAAACATTTTGAAAAAGATCTGGGAGTTTTAGCAGACTACAAGCTCAATATGATTCAGCAGTATGATATGGCAATCAAAATAACTAATGCAATCTTGTACTACAAGGCTTGCATGAAATAAATAAGAGCAAAATGAGCAGAACCAAAAGAACATTGTATACAGTAATACCAATTTTGTTTTAAGAACAACTTTGAGTGACTAAGTCATTTTGACTATTATAAAAACTCAAATTAACCACAAAAGACAAGAAGAAAATTGTCTATATCCAAAGAAAGAATGGATAAATAGAAGTACACAAAGAATAATTAAAATATAATATTATATATAGGCATATGCATACCACACATACATATATACACACCCATACATATTTATGTATTATTATAACCATTTCACAAGTCAGGGGAATGGAGGGAAAAAGGGAAAAAAGAAATTTGCATGATAACATTATTATATATTTAAAAGAAATAGCAAGTAATAGAAAATGGATTTGCATTTTCATGTGTAATCATCTTTTTCATTATACCATGTTATGGAAATGCTTGCTTAATTCCACAAATTAAAAATAAAATGATTTTTTTAAATTAAATACATATATAATAAGGAATAACAAAGGATTAATAACCACTATATTCTGCCTCTATCAGATCCCCTCTGGAGAAATGTGTTGAATTCATGCTACTATAGAATATTGATAAATGAGCATCCAAAGGAAAACAACCAAGATAGCAAAGGAGAGAGACAAGCAGAGAGAGAGAGAGAGAGAGAGAGAGAGAGAGGCAGAGACAGAGAGAAAGACAGACAGACGAGAGAGAGAGAGAGAGAGAGAGAGAGAGAGAGAGAGAGAGAGAGAGGCAGAGACAGAGAGAAAGACAGACAGACGAGAGAGAGAGAGAGAGAGAGAGAGAGAGAGAGAGAGAGCAGGTCATAATGGTCAACAACCATAACCTAAGTAAGTGAAGGACATTTGAGTTATCAAAACTTAGATACCTATGTATGCTGGGGAGAATTGAATTTTATGGAATTAAAAACTAATCAATAAATCAACAAATATTTATTAAGCACTTTCTATGTGCTCAATACCATGCTAGATGCTTGACATAAAAGTTGAAAAAATAAAACAATAGTCATTCACAATGAGTTTACATTCTAATGGGGAGCAAAGTACATTTAGACTAAATATAAAATTATGAAATACATACACACACAAACACACACATAAAGTAGTTACATAGAAGATAACTTGGGAAGGAAGGTCCTAGAAGTTGTAGGAATCAGGAAAGAAGGTACTCAAGCTAGGTCATGAAGAGAGGGACTCTGAGGCAGAGGCAAAGAAGAAATGTCACTTCAAAAAGAAGAAACAACTGGTGAAAAGGCATGTCACTTAACCCCAATTGCCTTGCCAAAAAAAAAAGAGAGAGAGAGAGAGAAAAGGCATATAAACAAGTGATGGAGCATAAAGGAATAAAGAGTCCAGGGTGGCTGGATCATAGAATACAGGAGAAGGAATAATATCCTACAAAGCTGGAAAGAAAGATCAGAACTAGGTTATGTAAGTACTAGGCTTTAAAAGTTAAACAGAAGAGTTTCTATTTTATTCTAGATTTAATAGGAAGCCAGTGGAATTGGTTGAACAGGAAAGTCGCCTGGTCAATCTGTGCTTAAGGAAAATTACTTTGGCAGCAATATGTAGAATAGACTAGCGTGGTGAGAGCCTCGAGGCAGGAAGACCAATTAGGAAGTTGTTGGCAATCATCTAGGAGAGAGGGTCAGGAGGGCCTGAACTAAGGTGGCAGCCATGTAAATGGAGAGTTTTATTTTAGTGTCCCTCAATGTGCCCCCCGGCTCATTGTGTCCTAGGTAATTGTTTATTATACCTATCCCTTGCCCTAGCTCTGACTGGGGATGGGGGAAGAGAGGGAGTAGTGGAGGACCAGAGAACAACAGGCTTAGAATTGGAAGGGGCAATAAAAGTCATCTTGTCCAATCTCCTCCCTTAGCAGCTAAGGACCCCAGAGCAAAATGTCACACATAAAGCAAGGACTAAAGGCAAGATTTAAACTCGGGTCCTCTAACACCAAGATACATCCTATCAATGTATCATATCACTTCCCTAAAAAACTAGTCAAAAATATGAGCTATGATGGAGAAGGACTAGATTCAAAGTACACTGTGTCCTTGTAATTTGTCTACTTATTTATTGGTAGTATAATTGAAAGATTGCTTGTGTCATAACAGGGTAGATTCTCCCACCCTAAATGACCAAAAAATGTGCCCTATTTCACAAAATTAGCAAGTACTAGTACCAAGATTCAAATCCAGATATTGTAGCACCAACTTCACTAACCATATTCACTCAATAAAGTGAAAACTGTTATAACACAGTTTTCACACAGCTTCAATATTCCAAAGGTATGTATGTCTCACAAAATACAATATAGGGTTAAGATCAGTCATAGTATGATTAGCTTCTGGAAGCAGAGGGTCAGTCTGAGAGTGCCTTTCAAATCCCTTTCCTTGAAGAGGACTCTGACTCCCTGCACATTCATGGGAGAGAATGAACTTTCTCAATCAGTAGGTCATTTCACTCTCTCCTTGGAAAATGGAGCAGTTCAGCAAGGCTTCCTGCTCATGGATGGGAGCCAGAATTTTTCCTACAAAAGGGTTAGTGCTCCCTATAATGAACAGAAATGGAAATTCCAGACAGATGAAATCAATAATACTAGTACCACCATCTCCACTCCTTGCTCAGGGGTGGAAGGAGAGTCACTTTCCAAGAGTCCCAATGAGACAGAGGAATGAGAGATGTCCCCTCCTCCTCAAATAATCTATCTTCCATTAAGGTTCATCAAAAGCTCATTGTATAATTGCAATGATATAAATAAAAAGACCCTAAAAGTGAGCCAAATTCTTGAGTACCTGAAAAACCAATAATGGTTCCAGAGATCAGATAAAGACATGCAGCTCCCTCTATGATATAATAACAAAATGCATCCATAAGATGAAAAGAGATGGGTGAAGGAAGGGAGGGTGAGAAAGCAAGTTTGATCTACTCAAACACTGTACCCAGAAATACAATTACCCAATTACTGGGGAGAGTATGTTACATTACTTCTCTATCAAAATAAGGAAAAACTTTTCTAAGCTTATAAAAGAGAAAATTGACTTGTGACAAAGTCAACAAGAATAGGAAAACAAACCCACTGTTATTAATTTACTCCATCATGTTTATTTACATACCACACAAATATAATTTATAAGAATCCTGAATTCTCAAAGGCTCTAACACTGGAGAATGGTGTCCTGTCAATCTGAAAAAGCTTCGAGTTGGGATGTCAGCAACCAGCTCTATATGGAGGCAGGTAGGTGAAACAGTGGACGTAGGGCTGGGGTCAGAAGACCTGAGTTCAAATCTGAACCCAGACACTAGTTAGCTGTTTGACCTTAGTCACCTAACCTCTGTCTGCCTCAGTTTCCTGAAGTGAAAAAGGATAATATAATATCTCATGGGATTATTATAAGGATCATATGGGATAATGTTTGTAAAGTGCTTAGCACAATACTTACCTCCCAGGAAACACTAAATAAAAGCTTGTTCTCTTTCTTTCCCCCTGTCATTTGAGAAATAGCTTTGCTAAATTCAAAGAGGCTTCTCACCAGAAGACTGGACATCAAGAATAGTGTGAGGTTACAGCAAATCATGAAAACCATTTACTTTATGTCTTGGAGAGGTTATAATCTTCATTGGTAGAGGAAGCACTCATATTTATCAAATGTAGGTCTTTTCAATAAGTAAAGGTACAATAACATATGCACAAATTTAGGAAAGGTCACTGTTTCAGTGAATTTTCAGTGAAATTCAAGTGTGCTGAAAAGGCAATGTGAACAGAGTGCTGGGACCAATATTCCTTTCAGGACTTTGAACCTGTGTAACCACAGGTAGTCTGTCTGTACTTTAATTTCCTCATCTGCAAAATAAGATTCTTTTTCTATTTCCCTCCCAGAGATATTATGAAGAACATTTTCTTCAACACTAAAAAATGTGAGTTGTTATCATATATAATTACTTCAACAGCATATGTATGTATTGGTACATATATATGTATACATATACATCGATATTACATACGCATGTCACATGTGTATCATATAACTAATGGTACAGATATGTATTAAGAAGATACATCTGATCTTAAAAAAAAAGATTAGTGAATTGAATTATTTAATTTAACAAAGATTATTCTGAAGTACTCTATGCCAGAATCAGATCACACAAGTTTCCATGTGTTAATGAAATTTGTAAAGCTACAGCCTTATCAATTAACCTTTAAAGAGTGTGTCCACAGGAAACTGCAAAATTGGAATTGGAGGTTAGCCATGATTTGCATCTCAGAAAGGAAAAGCCTTTCTCAAAGGCTAGACATGTTGCTCCATAACCAATCTGCCCATTGGTCCCTTTCTTGCTCCTATTCTCAGCTCAGTACACTCTTTTAAATAATTCTCTCTGCCACTTTTATGCCCATCTCTTTTCACACCTCCCAGTATTTTTGTTATTGAATCTTCTTCCTAGATGTAATTCCCTTCCACTCTATTATTCCATGGGCATCCTCTTCAATGCTGACAGAGAGCTTAGGCTAAGAGATTCAAGGATTCAAGCCAATGCCGTGATCAGCTACTTATAGGCATTTTTCCCTTCTTCATCCTGTCCCAGTATGAGTCCTCCTGCTTTTGATCCTAAACTCGTTTCCTTTAATACCTCTTTCCTGCTTGGGTTATGTGGGGACATTCAGGAGAAAGCTTTGACCAGTTCACAAGTCAGCAGGGCCATAATAGGTGAGAATTAACCCCCTGCCTTTCAAACTAAGACTGATTAGCACAAGGAATAGTGGAAATATTGAACAGGACCACACCATGAGCTCAGAATTCCAAAACATATTCCAAGCAGCTTTGGGCTGCCAAGTTATAAATAAAAGCATTATAACAGGTTAGCATAGCATAGTACATATTGCTGCACTTGGAATTAGGAAAACCTGGGATCAAATCTTATCTCTGACACTAACTGTGTTATTAAGGGCAAATAACAACCTCTCTGAGCTTCACTTGCCTTATCAGCAAAAAGGAGAGAATATCTACAATATTTGTCTTGCAGGGCTATTAGAAAGATCAAATAAGATCATGACTAAAATACTTTGGGTTATGCAAAGTGCTATTGAAATGTCAATTATTTTTTGAGAACATGTCCATTTGCAGATAGGTTGCCAAATGAGTCCCTGTCCCACTTTCAAGAGGATTATTTTGGGTACATTCAATAACTAGCACATTAATGTTTGCAAAACCCTCAATCAAACCTCACAGCAACTCTGCAAGAGGTATTATTATTATTATTATTCCCTATTACAGATAGGTAAACTGAGGCTCAAGAGAAGAAGTGATTTGCCCAGGATCACACAGATACTGGAGGTCGAAGCAGGATTTTAACTTGGATCTTATTAATGCCACTTCTAGCACTCTGTCTACACTGCTACCTAGTTAGTCATCAACACACAATAAGAAGTCATTGTCTTAAAAGCTCTAAATTCATCTTGAAATAGTTTCCTAATCTTAGTCAAGATTCATGTAACTTCACAGATAAATATCTGCCTACAGACCACCAGTTTCTAGACTTTACATATTAAAAAGCAAATAGTTATGAAAAGTCAATTTTTGAATCCATTAGAAAATATGTATATATCAGAAATTTGGATAGATAGATGGATGGATGATTGGTTAGATAGATAGATAGATATTTATTAGGGAAATATTTTTCCCTCAGAGTTTCTTTTGTATCATTATCATCATCCTCTACATCAGGTGCTTCTTTCCAAAATCCCTACTTCTGGCTGTTAATTACCAGGAATATGAATACCTGGTATGGTATCATATTTGTTTTCTTTAGTCCTAACTTTGACATCATTTTGTTGACTTTGGAAAAATGAGTGAAGCTGATGACTGTGCACAGTTCTGCCTGACTTAAATCCAATTCACGTGCAAGTCAAGACATCACCCTCCTGATGTCATTGGTCTTCTTTGAGAACGAAGGACAAACAACAGAGACCTCAAGCAAAGTGATCTTTGACCAAAAAGTTCTACGTTTCCACCAGAAAATAGGTACATACAAATTATGCTGCCTAACTATGTGACATAACCTAACTACGTGACAACCTAACTACGTGATCCTAAATGATGAATAATATTTGTTGAGTGCTTAGCACAGTGCCTGGCATATAGTAGGTGCTTAATAAATGATTCCTCCTTCCTAAAATACTTAGAACATAGTAGAAAATTAATAAATACTCATTCCCTTCCTTTTCCCTAAAAATAAAAAGACTTTTTTTATGTAAGCATGCCTCCTAATAAAGAAACAAAGGAAATTTTAAAATAAACTCTAAACAAAAACACAATAAGTAGAAAGCATTTTCCCTGCAATTTAGACATCTTAAGGCCATCTTGTTCTATAATTTCTCTGGCCCAGCATCTCCACTTCTTCCAGTTCTATAATTACTTTCTGTTTTATTCAGGAAAGTACTTTTGTGACTCTGAGCTTAGACAGTTCTGATTTTCATGTGTAAACAGACTAAGTTTAAAGTTCCAGTTTATTAACCAATGACCCATCCATTAAGCAGAATTCAATATATTTTTTCTTATATTCATTAATTATAAATTAATGCAAATTCAAATTTAATAGAATATAAAATTAAGGGAAAGAAATAAGCAAAGGATGAAGAATGGTGTATATCATGATGTAGCTTTCTTTCGCTGGTCTTCCCATGGGGACTGTCAGCCTCAGATATTTCAGCTTGACTGCAGCAGAAAGTTTGATACTGGGGACTCTCCTGGGGTTTTGATCTCACGAAATACAGTAACCAAGGCTTTTAGGTATTGAGAGATCTGAGAGGAAAAAATGAGTACAGAGCTGTTTAGAGAGTTGAGGCAAGCACAATGTATATGTATAGACATGTGAGAAAGACATGCTTCTGCCAAAGCACATTTTGAAGGTGTTTCTCAGTGGAGTTCAGAGAGAGGTATTTCAAAGGAATCCTTTTACCTTCTTCTAATTAACTTGCCACTGTGCCGAAATGAGAGGATTGGCAAACAACTTTCAGGACCATTTTATAACCTTCTCTTAGCCAGCCTCTGGAAAAAAAAAAAAAAAAAAAAACCCAGTCCTCCTACACAATCCTTCAGAATCTGATCTCAGAAGGAAATGCTACCCCCAAGAAGGAATGAGTTCTGAGCTTCCATATTATTCCTCATTAGGGGAAATGGCAGAAAAACTGCCAATTGCTTCTTCTCTAATGCCCCCCACTCTCCCACCCACCCATTCCAACTACTCAAGAGGGCAATCAAGTCCTAATTGTTCTGGGAAGGCTTATCCACTTTGTTGATAAACCAGATCCCTAGATGCTCTTCGTTTTTCTTATACTTCACATTCTGATTTTTAAGAACCACCAACTGTCCACATGAGAAAGGAAAGGAAAAGTGAAACTCAGATGTCCATGTTTCATTTCTTTTAAATTAACTGATAAAATAAGATAAAAGAGAGAAGGAAAGGGAATAAGTATTTATATAGTACCTATTATGTGCCAGGAACCATGCTAAGCTATTTCAAATATTATCTCATTTGAAAATATTCAGTAAAATGAGTTTCTATGTTACTCCTGAGCCCTAGTGGCAGAACTATTGGTACTTTAAACTAAGAATGCAAATTTCATATAAATATCTAGTGCCTGGATTGCTACTGTAAAATGCTAATTTTCCTATGTGGGTCCTAAGGAACATCTCTAATAAGAAATGTTAAAACTAAAAAAAAAAAAAAAAAAAAAAAAGAAATGTTAAAACTATAGTGGGAAAATTATTGCATTTAAAATCAAAGGACCTGTATTCAAATCTTAACTTTGAAATTTAATATCTGTGAAAGTCTAGGCTTGTTAGTTACTTATCCACTCACGCCTTAGTTTTTTTCACCTATAAAAATTAAAGGATTATACTGCTGTTATTCAATAATATCCCAATCCTTTGTGACTCAAGGACCATATCATCCATGGAGTTTTTTCACCAAAGATACTGAAGTGGTTTGCCATTTCCTTCTCCAGTGGATTAAAGCAAATACGTTTAGTAATTTACCCAAGAACAAAGCTGAGGCCAGATTTGAACTGTCTTCCTGACTCCAGACCCAACATTTTATTCACTGAGTCACTTAGCTGCCTTCTCTTTAACATAAAAGGTTATACTAACTGACATTTAAAGTTCCTGTCAGCTTCACATTTATAACCTGTGACCTAAAGGGCAATAGCATGAATATTTTTGAATCATGACTTTACCATCAACTCCCTCTTGAAATTCTGGCAATTCTATTTACATGACAGTTGTTTAAGCCATGAAATAATAAGCTAAGCACGCCCCTCCAGAGAGGACAAAGCAGGTTATTAAGACAAAAAGAAATGTCCTTGGGGTCGCTTTCTGGAATTGGGAAAGAAATCAGACAAACTGATATAATTTATGGTACTCACAGCATTATATTAGAAAAAATATATATTTTTTAACAGGAAAAGGACTGGTTCCTAGGAAATTAACCACATTCGGGATCTAAAACACAGACACAAAAAAACTTTTAAAATACTTTATAAAAGCTACATATCAGCCAATAAAAGTTAATGATTTGGAATCAGAAACCTTAGGTTTGAATCTAGGTACTGATATTTAACCATGTGTGATCCTGGACACTTACTTAACCTTTCCTAGCTTTAGTTTCCTCATCTGTAAAATGAGGAGGTTAGAACAGATAATCCATAAATTCTCCCCATGCTCTAAAGTCTACAAACCAATTTTGATCAGAATCTGATGGAATTAATCATGGAAGGTCTCCTGACAAATAATTATAAGGAGGGTTTTGAAGGAAGTCATAGAAATGTATTAGTAGAGAAGAAAAGAGAAAAGGTTCCAGGAAAGAGTTAGATAAACAGTCTAAGTCACAGAAAAGCAGGAATGAAAATTGAAAAGTATGTTTAAGGAGACACCAAGCAATTTAATTTGGCTGCAACAGAAGTCAAAAGGAGAATAATAAGAGGAAAGGTTGATGAGAGTTGAGTATGACGGGAGACCAAATCCACTTGGTTAAGGACTTTGAAGGCTGTATGGAAATTCAGATTTGTTAACAACAAGCAAGAGCCACCATAAACAAGGGAGTTACTGATGAATAGTTGAAAGAAGTTTAGCTTAAAGTTTAAAATGGTTTAAAGGAGAACATTTTAAAAGTTATATTAAGATCCTCCATTAAAATTCTCTGGTACCTCAATCAGCATGATAAGGAGAAGGAAAGAGGAGTGACACTATGCTCTAAGCCCTGGTAGGTTGTACCAAGGTAGAGAAGCTTGAAGTCTGGGTCTGGGGACCTACTATATGTCAGTCATCTGAGGACCAGGAGAGCTAAGTTTGGAGAGGACCATTATCAGAACCTTGATTTCTAGATGATAAATGTTCTTGTCTATATCATCCATGAAACACCTGCTAACTATATTGATGAGTGATAGAGTCTCACTGATGAAATTCCTGATCCTTAAGATACATGGGGAAAGCATATGAGGAGGGAAGAGATTTAAAACATAGAATCAAAGAATCACAGAACTTTGGAGTTGAATGAGATCTCAGGAGCTATGTAGTGTCATTCCAACCTGAAAAACAAACTACTACCACAAAAAGTGGTCATCCAAGTTCTGCTTGAAGACTTTCAATGAAAGGGAACCCATTACTATCCATGGCAACCTATTCTACTTTGCGATAGCTCTAATTATTAGGAAATTTTTCCTAAGAGTATAGGGTGATGTTCTTGGAGTCATCAAGACCTATTTCAGACAAATATTAGCTGTGTCACTATTAGTTAGTCACTTTGTTTCTCTGGTCCCTATATGTAAAAAAAAAATAGTTGGACCAATAATCTTCAATATTTTTTTTCCTGATCTAAATCCCAAGATTTAGGATCACAGGATCCTCAATGTACTAATTTACATCTTCTAGCAAATCTCCTGCTTCTGCTTCCATGGAAAACTAAAATAAATTTTTTCTTCCACATGATAACCCTTCAAATATGTCAAGAAATCTGTTGTGTCCTCCTTAGTCTTCTCTTCTTCAGGCTAAACATCACAAAATGCTTTAACTGCTCTTCACAAGACATACTGTCTACCTTTATTGGATAACTTTCACCATGCTGGTTACCCTTTACTGGAGATTTTCCAGTTTCTCAGTATCTTTCTAAACTATAGTGCCAAAAAAGGATGACTGTCATCCAATATGTTGGTTAACTCTCCCAGTTTTGAATTATCTGAAATTTTGACAAACCAGTCATTTTGTCTTTATCCAATAATAGTCTTTTATCCAAAGCACTGATTGTTTTATTTTTTCTATTTTTTATTTATGGAATAAAACAAGCATGTCATGGAATAAAACAAGTATTTCCATAGCATAATACAATAGCAAGATGATTACACATGAAACTGCAAATCTACTATACATAATTTGGTATTCCTTTCTAAAATACATAATTGTCAAATAAATTTCTTTTTTTCTTCCCTACCCACTCTAGAAATGGCTGCCATAAGACACAAATAGGTGTGTATATGCATATAGATATATGTATTATGTATATATGTTTTTAAATTATTCTATGCATACTTCTATTTGTCAGTTCTTCTCTGGATTCAGATAGTATGTCTTCATATGTTAAACAACACAAGATCAAGCATGGATACCTTAAACACTCTACTGGAGTCTTCTTTTTAAGAGAAATCAAACCACTGACTACTTTGAAACCTGTCATTCAAGCATTCAAATCCATCTGACTAAACTCAGTCATAGGATCTGTTTGTTCTACAGATATGCTGCTTCCTTTCTATGGTCAGTGTTTCCTTTTTTAGATGTTGACTAACCAATACTCTAAAAATACATTTCATCAAAAATCAAAAGCAAGCTCAACAATTTTATTTCATTATTTTTACTGAAAATCAGAATATTTTCCCTGTTTCATTCTATGATGTTTTTTTTTTCATTCAAATACATGGATAGTGCAAAAATGTTGTGCATAACTTCAATATTGCATCTTTTGCCTTCTCAATGAGAGAGATAGGGAATGGAGGGAAGAAAAAATCAGAAAATGAAATAAAATAAAATTGAATTTAAAAGTCATTCAAAAATCACTGACTGACTCAAAAATCATATCCACCAATTTTTTTTAGTTCATAGAAATATAGTTCAACAGATTGGGTAACTTGAATCAATCAAAGGAACTTGGGTGCTCACAGACAATTCCTTTATTCATACTGGGTATTCATTCCTTTTTATTGTCTGTCTAAAGGTCATTCTCCTTGACAAAGAAAACAAAAGTGAAATAACAATTTGAACATCTCAAACTTCTTTATGTTGGTAGTCATCCTCATGTGCCATCACTCCAAGAAACAATCCTATATTTTCATTAATTTTTCTCTTTTTCCCCAATAGAGGTTTAACTTTGGTTTGTATTATATCTAATTTTATTCCTCTGAATAAAGTTCGCCTCATTTTGGCACTTTGCTGTTATTTGATCTTTCTTCCATTATCACCTGAAAAGCTGATTTTGTTGGTAACTTCTCTGTGTATACCATCAGTTTCTTCAAAAAAAAATTTCCATTTTTTTCTCTTTATTCAAATTGTTTTGATTTATATCTTCAGAATTTCATTCTTGAGAATTCCCCCATCTCTCCTGGGATGACTACCTTTGTAGAATTTTAGTCCATGGAATTCTACTTACACTTCCTTCAAATCCTCTGGAATTTACTCTAGCAAAAGTCTAGGGCATATGTCACATTAACCCAGACTTTTTTTCTCATTTCACAAGTTTTAAGAGGGAAGTTAACTTCTTCCCAGGATTCCCATCATTTCCACCCTAGCAATTAGTTCATCCCTGTTAGTGAGAATCAAATATAAAACAGAATTCTTCCTTGTTGATTTCTCCACCCTTTGAAGAATGAAATTATCATTAGGGAAAGTCAAGAAATGATTACCTACTCTGTTTTTGGCAGAGAAAATGCTTTAGAAGATTCTGAATAATTGGATTTCCCCATCACTACCAAATCATGCCTCTGTGTCAGGCTTGTGATCTGCTTCCCAAACGACTTATCTATTTTTTTTTTCTGTTCAAGTGGTCTGTAGTACATTCTTATGATAAAACTGCTCCACTGATTTTCATACAAATGTTTTCTACCATGTTCCTCCTCTCTGGTTCCTGGATTCATTCATACGAGGGCATTGAGGAAGGGGAAATATAAAGCAGATTTATATCTTAAGATGTTACCATCTTAATAAAAATCTACTTCACTCCCCCCATACACTTTTATCTTTCCTTTTGAATAGGCAGGTGGGTGACAGAACAAATAGAGTGCCAGATATAAAACCAGGAAGAATCATCTTCCAGAGTTCAAATCTGGCTTCATTCATTTACTAATCGTGTGACCTTGACCAAGTTGTTTAAACCTGTTTGTCTCAGTTTTCTTATCTATAAAATGAGCAGGAGAAGGAAATGACAAGCCATTCCAGTATCTTTGCTAAGAAAAGCCCAAATGGAATCACAAAGAGTGACCAAAAACAACTGAAAGAAGCGAAAAACAGATGTTGAATAAACTATAAGACTCATCCAGGATCCTATATCTGTTATGAATATTATTCTACTAAAACAGTGGTAATTATATCAGATTTGTTCCTTACATAAGTACCTCTGGCTTATCCTCTTAAACTTTGTACATTTTTGTATAGGCATTTAAGGCCATTTCTGTACTTATTTGGTTCTCTGTTTAGATTTTTGTCTCTGGTGAACTTCTAATTGTACTTACAAAAATTAGTTTTGTGTTCTACATTGTAGCATCTCTCTATGATATCTGGCTTGGAGAATATATATATAATCAGTTTCCTGATGATCATCAGAACCATCTATTTTTATTTTAAAGTTCCTTTAATTAGATTCACAAGACACAAGTCAAATATACTTCTCCTTTCTTAAGTGTGTTCAATCCCTATTCAGGAGCATATTGCTCCTATATTTTAAGCTATGACCCAGAAATATAATCTCAATCCCAGTCACCATTTCCTTAGTCAGTTATTTGCCTCCCAATCAGCTTCTCTCTTCTGTATCCCTAGCCTTCAAAGGAAAAAGTGGAAAAAAACTGGCATCTTGCCCCTATGGTCTTCAAATTCTTGTCTATGACTTCATAATCTTTGTTAGTACCCTCTAACTTTTTCCTTTGGGTAGTATATTAGTATCTACAGGAAGTACCTGTTCTTTGTTATGTTTTATATGCATATCCCAGAAGGCAAAAGGCCTCTTTATTATTAACAAGTGAATAAATAGCTGCCTCAGTATCCTTGAGCAGGGAATGGCCAACCACCACCATTTCTTCTTTCTCTAATTTTTATTGAGGGAGAAGGGGAGGTATTTAACCTGAAAGCACATTATGGACCTACTTTGTCATCATCTGGAGGTCAAGTAATTGATTTTCCTTTAGAGCACCTAACTCATTCTTATTCAGGGAGGAGCTCAAGTTTGTTTGTTTTTAGCTCCAAGTGGTCTTTTTCCCTTTCCTCTTCTGTAGGACATTCTTCTGTACTCCAACCTCCTGACTCAAGTTTCAAGTTTCCCCTTTTCCTTTTAAAAAAAAATTTTAACAATTTTTTCCTATTTCTTTTATTTCCCATTAAAGACCTATGGCTGTCACATGTACAGTCTAAATATCTCTAGTTCATTCAACCAGTCCTTTGAGGTATGATCTTAATATTTTTCACTGTACTAGTCAACCTCTTCTGCTTGTTCTCTAGTTAGTCAATGTTCTTATGAAAAAGGGTGCCATAAACTGAATATAATACTTCAGATATAGTCTATCTCTTCCCAAGTCCTGAATAAGTTTTTCAATGCAGCATTATCTTTTTGTTGTCACATCAAGTTTGCAACACACTCAGATCCCTTCATTTTAACTCTTTGACCTTTTTACACAAATAAAGTTGATTTTTTGGAAATAAGTGTAAGACTACATTTACTTTAATTGATCTGTGATCTCATCAATATAAGTATTTTCCCCAACAATACAAATTGCAAATATTCACAACTATGAATTCATATAAATAAAGGTTCTATCCAATGTGCTGCAAGACTTATTCTAAATCTTTTTGCACCACCTGGGTACAACTGGAACATAAGATGGCCAACTTGCTATATGGCCAACTTGTAGTTCCTCGTGTCCAATACTTTGTCTCCAGTCTCCACACCTTTACCTTGTTTGCTTTCCATACTTAGAATGCTTCCCTCTATCTTCATCTCTTAGAATTTCTTGTTTCCTTCAAAATTCAGTTCAATTGCCACCTTTTACTTAGTCTTTTCTGATCCAGCTCCTCAGCTTCCAAAACTTTCCTCACAAAAAATTTCCTAGTGCTCCTTGATGTAAAGGATTATTTCATTTTAACCTTTGTACCCTCAGCAACTGACATAAGCCTAGCACTTGATTATATGACCAGTCTACCTACTCTTCTAGTCGTAAATTTATTTAATGATCTCTCTTGATCATTTTTGATTTTTAATTCATCACTGGTAACATTTTGCAGCTTATTTACATCTATCATGTAACTTTCTAAGAGGAAGCAAGGCACAGTAGTTAGAGAATTGGATTCAAAGACAAGAAGACTTGCATTAAATCCCTGCCTCTAACATAGACTTGCCATGAGATCCTCAGAAAGTGATTTAATCTCTCTATGATTTAGGAAACTCTCTAAGACCACATGTTGCATGATACCTGCACTGGTTACCATAAAGCTACTGGGAATAAAAGAGATCATCAAATAATGTCAACAATGATCTTTAAAAGATCAAATTAGATTAGACATTATGAATTTCAAAGGATGGTGTCTGAGTCTTAGACATAGCAGTGGGGAGGCAAGTGTAGACTCCCCCATGGCAAAGGAGGAAGGAAATTGGATTTGCAGTCAGATCACCTGGACTCAAACCTCAACTCTGTCACTCTAACACACACATCAATTTAGACAAACCCCTTAACTTTTAGGCCTCAGTTTCCTCAGCTATAAAATGAGACAATACAACATCTAGAGTGCTTTTCCACACTAGAGTTTATGACTCTATGAAGATGATGAAGGAGGAAAGCAGAAAAAAGAAGCAGTCAGCATTAGGGATGACAGTCAAAGATGTTGAGTCCTCAAGGGAAAGCAAGGTTACAGTTAATGCATCTTACATTCTTTTAACCTCCTCAAAGAGATCCAGAAAGAAGTAGAATTTGTTAACTGTGAAATGGATTCCAAAGGGCACAGGGAAAAAGGCTGCCAAAAATTTCAGGTCTTTGCAATTTCTAAAAAAGTGGTAGTCTGACATAATGAAGTCACAATTTCTTTCCATATTCTAAAATATCTATAATGATATATACTACTTTTACCATGTCCTAAATCTAATTTGTTTTTATGCCTTCTAGTCACATTTTATCTTTTCTAAAGTCCAAGTCATAGTTTATATTTTTATTAAACATTAAAGGTAAACCTAGGCTTTTCCTTAAATATATTAGAGGATATTTTCCCTTTCTCCCTTTTGTTCCAGATATGACTTTGCAAACCTTAATATGTTCTATAAATGTTAGCTATTGTTATATCAATAAAAATTTTTCAATGTTCCATTATAATTTTTCACCTTGCATTTATTTTCTTTCATATCAACAGCTTTTGCTATTTTCTTTGAATAAAGTCTACCTGACCACTCTATGCCTCTCATTTGCATTTCAGCTCATTATTCAAAATTTTTTGTTTAGCCTGCTAGGCCTTCTTCTGTCTCTCTTATGCAAAAAAATACATTTTTCTTGTGCCCTGAGTAATGCTTCCTTAAGCCATATTCAGCTATTCTTTGAACTATTTTACCCTTTATACTTTTTTCAATAAAGTCTTTTCTTACCATTTTTCTAAAATAGCTGAAACATTATTTCTCAAAATTTGCATTATCTTCTGTTTTTTTCCAGTTCCATTTTTAAAAATTAATCTTAAATGATATAGGTTCATAGTCACTTTGTCTAAAGTCACATTTGAATCAGACTCAGAAGTTTAGTGCTAGAAATTAATTTAGAGATGAGATAATACAACTCTATTCTACCTTTAAATCTTTCATTAATTTCTATCTGTTCTTAATTCTCCAAGAAATTATTCCTAATCTTCTCTAAGAGTCAATACAGAATTCCTCTTATTGGTTTTATATCCTGCTCAGAGAAAGCTATATACCTTCTCCTCTTGATGAAGAGGTAATGCCATTTTGGTTCTCTTCAGAAATGAAGGACAACAACCATAAATAACCTAGTGTCCTGAGATCCTTCTATGATATTGTGTAACATGCAACTGAATGTCATGCAACTTCTATGCTTCAGTGTACCCATGAACTCATAAATAAATACGCCCTTCAACAGTAAAGATAGCAACCCATACATATCTTCTTATGCCCTTCAACAGTAAAGATAGCAACCCATACATATCTTCTTATTCAATGTGATTTTCCATCTTCCCATAAATCCTCCACAGACAAATCTACCTGACTCACTGAAAGCTTTTCCTACAAGGCACTGAATAATGTGCTGTTCCTGTACAGTATTTGGGCTATATATTGTGCCTCACTCTCAATCCATAGTCAAGTCAATTGTTTTCTTTACTATGTACATTTCCTTATTATCTTTTACACTTCTTCCAGACATCCACCCAGTTATCCAACCAGCCATCTCATTATCTGCCTATTGTCATTGTCCTGCTCCTTTCCCCCTGGACCTCTGCTCTCCACCAGACCTTATAGGTGTACCTCTATACCCAGGACTTGCAAAATACCCAAGTCCCTCAAGAAATTAATACAATTGGTTAGATCAGACTTAATTTGTGTGAAAAGTGGTCTGTAATTTTGCTCATAAAGTTTCTGATTTTCCCTTGGCAGATAGATTCCTAAATATTTTATAGTATCAGTAGTTACTTTAAATGGAATTTCTCTTTGTAACTCTGACTGTTGGATTTTGTTAGTGATATATAAGAATGCTGATGACTTATGTGGGTTTATTTTATAACCAGCAACTTTGCTAAAGTTGTGGATTATTTCTAATATGAATATTATGGAATATTTGGAATATTACTGTTCTGTAAGAAATGACCAACAGGATGATTTCAGAAAGGCCTGGAGAGACTTACACAAACTGATGCTGAGTGAAATGAGCAAGACCAGGAGATCATTATATGCTTCAACAACAATACTATATGATGACCAGTTCTGATGGACCAGGCCATCCTCAGCAAGGAGATCAACCAAATCATTTCCAATGGAGCAGTAATGAACTGAACCAGCTATGCCCAGAAAAAGAACTCTGGGAGATGACTAAAAACCATTACATTGAATTCCCAATCCCTATATTTATGCACACCTGCATTTTTGATTTCCTTCACAAGCTAATTGTACAATATTTCAGAGTCTTATTCTTTTTGTACAGCAAAATAACGTTTTGGTCATGTATACTTATTGTGTATCTAATTTATATTTTAATATATTTAACATCTACTGGTCATCCTGCCATCTAGGGGAGGGGGTGGGGGGGTAAGAGGTGAAAAATTGGCAAGAGGTTTGGCAATTGTTAATGCTGTAAAGTTACCCATGCATATATCCTGTAAATAAAAGGCTATTAAATAAAAAAAGAAAGAAAGAAATTAATCCACTATTTTTTGGAGCCCCCATCCTAGAACCATGGTCCATTTATTAGTAACTAGGTATGTACAAGCTAACCACTTAGCCTATTATATCTTCTATATAGACACCAGGCCAGGTTTCAGTCTCACTTCCATCTAGCCATCCACTCAAGCTACCTCACCATTTACCTGCTACTATACATGTTCCCCTCCCCATCTTATCCAACTGAGCAGGAACAAGGAAATCCCAAGAGCCTATTATTTTTGGAGGTCTTATCCTGTGTGCACTTAGCTTATAGTCCTTTATTTTTCATGTCTCTGAAGAAATCACAAAAATATAAATATAAAAAGTACCTCAATGATTACATGGGTCCACCAATCCTGAAAAAAATCCTTTCTAAAATAACTCCACACCAAATGGTAATCCAATCTCCATTTAAAAACTTTTAATGAAGAGGAAGCCAATACGTTCTAAGAAATCACGTTCTATTGATTCAAATTTATAAGAATTCAAGTCATTCTCTAATTGATAAATGGAAAAAGATATGAACAATTTTAAGACCAAGAAATTAAAACCATTATGAAAAAAAATGCTCTAAGTCACTATTGATTAGAGAAATGCAAATTAAGAACTCTGAGGTATCACTATGCATCTCTCAGATAGTCTAAGACGACAGGAAAAGATACTGATAAATGTTGGAGGGGGTATGGAAAAATTGGAACCTTAATATATTGTTGGTGGAGTCGTGAACTGATCTAACCATTCTGGAGACTATTTGGAACTATGCCCAAAGGGCTATCAAACTTTGATCCAGCAGCGTCTCTACTATGTCTGTATTCCAAAGAGATTACGAAAAAGGGAAGAGGATCCACATGTGCAAAAATGTTGTAGCAGCCCATTTTGAAACTGGCAAGGAGCTAGAAACCGAGTGGATGCCCAACAGTTGGGGAATGGCTGGATAAGTTAAGGAATATTAATATAATGGAATATTATTGTTCTATAGGAAACAATCAGCAGGATGATTTCAGAAAGGCCTGGAGAGACTTTCATGAACTGATGCAAAGTGAGTAGAACCAAAAGAACATTGTACATAGCAACAAGAAGATTATATGATGATCAATTCTTATGGACTAGCTCTTTTCAACAATGAGGTGATTCAGGCTAATTCCAATACACTTGTGATGGAGAGAGCCATCTGCACCTAGAGAAAGGACTATGGGAACTGAATGTAGATCACAACATAGTATTTTCATCTTTTTGTTGTTGTTTGCTTGCTTGCTTTTATTTTTTTCTCATTTTTCCCTTTTTGATCTGATTTTTCTTGTGCAGCATGACAAATGTGAAAATATGAATAGATTGGATTACTTGCTTCTAGGGGAGGGAGATGGGCGAAAGGGAGAGAAGAAATTTGGAACACAAGGTTTTGCAAGGATGAATGTTGAAAACTATTTTTAAAATAAAAGGCTATTATTTTAAAAAGAAATCACATTTTAGTTTGGAAATCCCTAATTTGTTATGAAAATATTGCATCCATTATAATAATTTTTGATTCATTCCTTGTTTTCTAAGCAAACATGTATTGAATGTCAGACCTCTGTCATAGGGATCTAAAACACAAGACAAGTAAAGAATGATAAGAAGATTCCTATAGTTATTAACAAATACCAATTTGAGATGAAAGTGATAAAATCACCAATCACTACATACCACCAGTCTGGAATGAATGATATTCTGGAATATTCAAAGAATATTGATGTGATTGCTGAGTTGCAATCAAGATCTTAGAAAAACAAAGGACAATGGGGGAGATACCACAGGACCAGGGACATGCAAATTTGATAAATTATTTTAAGAAGGTAAACTTCAGAGTAGAAGCCAGTGAACTTAACTTCATTTCCAGGCAAAATTCCTACAATATATTGAAGAAATAATTTATGAGCACCTAGAATAAGAATCAAAGACCAGTTGGTCTTTCCAGATTTCTTGAGGTAAAGAATCAGAAAGACTAAGGGAAGCCAGGAAAGGTGTGTAGACATACATTTCCCCAAATCCCTGAAATTCCCTCTTTCTTTGCCCTTAAAGAGATTTCCTGCTGAAAAGTTTTTAGGTTTAGGGGAGCAAAGAACTGTACATCTCCATTCTGTTTGGGGTTTTCCTTCTGAGCAACTGGAGCACAAGGCCATATCATTGGTGCTGCTGTGGCAGCCAACTAGGGCAAAGGGAAGCAAGACGTGGGATTGTTCCCAGAGAACTGTGGGTGTCTGCAGAGCAAACCTAAAGCAGACTGACTGGAGTAGATTAGAGACTTGTGAGATGAGAATACCATGAACCACAGGCACAGCAAAAGCAAACAGTGCCAACCCCAGCACTTCTCCAGCCCTCATTTTCTCAAAGAAGCTGCCAAATTGGTGAATTCTAAAACTTGCCAAAATGTTTCTTTTTTTCCTCCATTTCATGCTCTATCTTATTTATGAAGACAGAATGAGAGCCTTTGTTAACTGATTAACTAAAATACAGGTATTTTAAGCCAACAGTTTTTCCTGATCTACTGATCTAATTAACATTAAAGAAAAAAAGGAAGGAAGGAAGGAAGGAAGGAAGGAAGGAAGGAAGGAAGGAAGGAAGGAAGGAAGGAAGGAAAAAGAGGAAAGATAGGAAGGAAAGGAGGGAGGAAGGAAGAGAGGGTAGAAAGGAAGGGAGGGAGGAAGGAAGGGAGGAAGGAAGGATAAGAAGGAAGGGAAGGAGGAAGGAAGAGAGGGTAGGAAGGAAGGGAGGGAGGCAGGAAGGGAGGGGAGGAAGGAAGGAAGGGAGGGAGGGAGAGAGGGAAGGAAAGAGGGAGGAAGGAAGGAAGATAAAAAAAGAACAGAAGAAAGAAAGAAAATTTGAACCTCCTACTTTAAGTTTAAAAAAAATGAAATAAATACAAGATGAGAAAGACATAGATAGATAATAGTTGATTTCAAAAATAAAACTATTTTTGGTGGCCTACTAATTATATGAACCAATAGAGTAACATGGCAACCAAAAAAACTAATCTTATTTTAGGCTACATGTACAATGAATTAGATTGTATAATAGATTTAGAACTAATAAGATCTTAGCGATCACAAAGAACAACCCTCCAATTTTCACGTGAGGAAACTAAGACCCAGAGAAGTTAACAACAAAGAAGTCATATCATAGTAAGTAGCCAAGTTGAGTAAGAATCTAAGTTCATTAACTCCAAACCCAGTGTTCTTTTTCTTAAAAAATAATCCTATACCTCTTTGGTGAACAGGATAATAGGTACAGGAGTCACAAGCCACAGAGGAAATCCTAACTATTAATACAGTAATTATAGGGTGATGAGTGAAGATGTCACCCATTTGACCTTTAATTATCTAGTTTTTCATGTCATTTTTTAAAGTATTGATGTCTAGCCACACCTATTTGAAGCGCTATCCTGTGGAAAAAGACTCAGACTTCTTCTGGAGACAGACTTAGGAGCAATGAATAGAAGTTTAGACACAAATTCTATCCTGATGTTTAAAACCAAAAATCAATTTTATAATAATTAAAACTTTCAAAAAATGGAATGGAAGTATTGGATTATACAACACTGAATATCTTCCATCATAGGGTGAATGATTCCTTGTCAGAAACGTTGGAGATGTGATTGATCCTTGTTCAGATATGGATTGGATTAGATGGATGGCATTGTCTATGAGACTTTGAAAAGTGTATTATCTACAAAACCCAGAGATCACTGGCTAAAGTCTCTGCCAAATGCAACTCTTGCATATAGTGTATATGTATATAATTCCTGAAGAATTATATGTACCATAAGTGGCTAGCATACAGAGCTACAATACACCTAAATAAATGTACAAAGTATTCAATTCTGATTCAATTCCAGATAAGCATTTACTTTTTCTTTAGCTCTTTTCTGCAACAAACCTTAACTGTCTGGACGTCACATTTTCCTCCTCTTCTTTGCTAACAGTTATTCTGAATTCTTCTTAAATCAAAGAACAGATGAAAACTAGCCTCTCTTAACAGTGTTACCTACATGGAAAAGTAATTCTATTTTAGTAACCTGGATGGTTTTTGCCCAAGGCTCTGAAATTTGTTTTATTCTTCTTCCTCAAAATTATTTTCAGACTTTTAAATAAGATTTGTTACTGTTTGTTTTATAGATAAAAATCACAGAAATTTAGACAATAATGCAGAAGATGTGCACTCGCAGCCCACAATTGCAAGCCTGTTACTTTGTCTCCTGAACAGCTATCTTCCTGCCATTGTTCCCACTCGTCTCCACCCAAACTTTCTCTAGTGTCTTTTCCTAAAGATGAATAGAGACTAATGATTAAATATAGAATATTTCTAATCTATTAACCTATGGAGATAAGGGTTATGAATAAGCTCTATATAAAACATATACAAACCAAAGGTGTGTTATTATACATTTTATACCTATATTTTTATTGGTGGGGCAGCTAGATGGCACAGTGGATAAAGTGCCAGGCCTGGAGTTGTCACATTTTATACCTGTAATTGGCTCCAGGCAAGTTGTTTAACTCTGTTTACCTCAGTTTCCTCATCTGTAAAATGAACTAGTGAAGAAAATGGCAAAAATAAATAAATAAATAAAAAGCCTGCAGTATTTTTGCCAAGAAAATCCTAAATGGGATCATGAGAAGTCAAATAGAATTGAGCTGAACAACAATAGTTTTTATTAGTATGTACATACATGCTTTCACTTCACTAACATGAAGAATTTCTAGTATGGAAACTGTCATAGGTAAGAAATTTCTGGGTAAATTTATAGTCTTTTAGAATTGTCTAGGTCACTGAGAGTAAACGTTTTTCCCATGATCATAAAGCTTCTAAGTGTGAAAGATAAAACATGAATCCAGATCTTCCTAATTGATTCTAAAACTGGACCTTTGAGGACTATGCCATGGTATCTCTCAAACTCATTTATCTAATAAAAAAAATGTTAAAGAGAAAACTAAGGCATGGAAAAGATATTCACACTTCAATACTTCAATAGGTGAATTGAATTTTAACTATTAAAACTATTAAAAAAACAATGCCTTAAGGGATAAAAGATGTTTGATATTGTTAAATGTGATTACAAAAATCATCTTAATAAATACAAGATGGAGAAAGAACAGATGGGCATTAGTTGTTCTGAAAGAGACCTGGGATTTTTAGTGGCCTATAAGCTCAATATGAGAATCAGCAGCATAACATGGCAGTCAAGAAAGCTAAAACAATCTGAAGGGAGATCGTGTTTCCAGTAATAATCTCATTATGCTGAGTTCATAAGATTTCATCTAAAATATTGTGTTCAGATTTGGGTGCTATACGGTAAGAGGAATATTGATAAGATGGAGAGAATTCAGAGGGTAATCAAAATGGCAAAGGCCCCTGAATTCATGTCTTTTGAGCATCAATTAAAGAAAATGGTCATGTTAAGCCTGGGGAAGAAAAGATTCTGGGAAACATGGTAACTGTCTTCCTGTATTTTAAGGGATATTATTGGAGAATGGGTTAGATTCATGTGTGTATTTGTTTCACAGAGTAGAATCAGGAGCAGTGGATGGAATTTGTAAAGAGGAAAAATTACCAAAAAAAAATCTCAGGAACACTTTTAACAATGGGCACTGTCCAAAAGTAAAATGCACTACCTTGGGATGGATGACTGCTTGTTAGGTGTGTCTTAATGTGAATTCTGTTTAGTAAAGGTTGGACTAGATGGTCACTGAGGTCCCTTCAGAGTTGCAAATTCAACTTGTCATTTGCTTCAGCTGTATACTTTGAAAGAGTATTACTTTAAAAGACAAGAATTAGTCACTTTGGAAAAAAGAAAAACAAAAACCCCAGAATTTGGTGAGAACACAATTTCTTTTTATTCTAATAAGATGAGAGTCTAAAGTTAGAGATGAAAGATTTTAGCAGGTGAGTGAGAATTGTCAGGATAATTAGCAAAGCAAAGACATAAGCCAAGTCCTGTATGTAGAAGAACAGAAGACAGTGATTTATGGTGAAATTAACTGCTCATCTTTTATCAGCACCAAATTAAGATAGGAAGGTTAAGTAGAGCTTTTTAATAGTTTTGTGGCTTTAATTCTCCAGTTTAGACAATGTTACTATTTGCCAGAAGCAAACGCATTCCTACTAGTCTACAAACAGAAAGGATCCAAATAAGAGCTATTTTAGATTAAGACCTAAATTAGACTCTGTTTATAGCTCACCCTGCACACAACAGCAAACACCTTTTTTCCTCTAAGTGCAAATCTCAACAGAATGAAAAGTGAAAGAGATGCATTTTTCTAGTGCTCATCTTCAAAGTACTCTTATCAACTCTGACTACTCAGATTGCACCTTTTTGCTTGAACCTGTCAGTACACACTGCTTTGCTATTCAGTTATATACACACAGCTTCCTTAATAACTATGTCCAGCTGCTGTGAAATCCCTGCTATCTTACTGTGGGATCCATTCATGAGTTCCAAGGCTATGGATCTTAAATTGGGGAGGCAACACACAACAATAGACAGAAAGTTGGGCTTGGAGATGGGATAACCTGGATCTAGCATTTACTTGCTCTGTGACCATGAGCAAATCATTCAATCCTTATAAGCCTCGAGGTTTTGAATTGTTTTTTTTTTATTTCATTTATAAAATGGGGATATAACAAGTGAATTACCAGCCTCATAGGTTTGCTATGAGAAAAGTACTTTATAAGTCTTAAAACACCAAATAATTATAAAGTACTATTATATCTGGAGCTAGAACATCTGTATTAAATACTGCAACATTCCAATTTTGCAAATAGACGTAGAGAGGTGGTAAAGAAGATGAATAGAATGGTCAATGAAAACTTTAAAAAAAATTTCCACCACAAAATTAAATATGAGGCTTGAGCAAAGATTTAGTATTCTAGAAGTGAGGTATGGTTGAAAGAACATTAAAAACAACCAATCGACATTTATTAAGTACCTACTAGATGTCAGGCACAATACTGAGGTCTAGGGTTTAATTCTGTCTCTTAAAACATATTAGCTTTTTGACACTAGGGAAACTACTTATCTTCTCTGTACCTCAATTTCTTTATCTATAAAATGGGGATAATCATACTTATTCATATTATTATAAGGACTATGCCTGCTTTATAGGCTATAAAGGAGTATATAAAAATGAGTTAATGTTTTGTTGCTCTTGTTCCTTCTCTGAGCCTGCTTTTAAATAGCCATTTTGATGTTAACTCAAAAGTCACCCAAATTATAATGATCTATTCCTCAGGTAACAAAAAAAATCTTCTCTACAGTTTTGGAAAGCTAGTTGAGAGGCAAGACAAAGCATAAACATGCAAGATTTAGTCAAGTTCCTCCTATATGCCCAATTCCTTTCCATCATCAGTCATTGTGAAACATTTATTGGGCATCCACTGTATATATAGCACTGTGCTGGATATTGAGAATACAAAAAGGTAGACTTTGACCTGCAAAGAAAAAACAAGAATTATACACAAACAGATAAAGAACAATATGAGGAAGCAAAAGCCTAATTGGTAGTTTTTCCTAATCCAATCTAAAAGGTCACTTCCTTTCTAGCCAATGATGACTCCTGGGAGTGGGGAACCTTAGCTCTTAATGCAATTTGGCACAGAGGTTAAATATTTCTGCCACTTTTTCTCCCAGGTAATCAAGTAGGGAACAGGGGAGATGAGAATTCTCTCTAGTCTTGTTCAGAATTGTGCAGGTTCTGGACTAAGCCCCTTTTATCCCTAATTCAGAAACAAACTCTAAGAATTTCTTAGTGCAGTTCAAGAAAGAGTCACTAACCACAAGTATGCAAACATATTTCTACAGAATTCACAGGGTTTTGCACAAAAACAGAGGTGAGTATGGAAAAAATTCAGGTCATTGTCCAGATATTTTCTATACATAATGAAAACTATATGGATAATTTATGACTGAATGAGCTGTTCTATTCCCTTCCAGATATCTGCTATGTATATCTATGCCTAGAATAGTCATCACCAACCTCACTTGGAGAGCAAAGCCATGTTCAGGACAATCCAGAGCAATTATTCTATTCATAATGTCTGCCTAGAACTGTCCCCAAAGAAAAACGAATGATTTCTTTTATAGATAGCATAGTTATTTATACAAACATTTTTTTAATGTATCTCCCCTTTACTACAGTTTGGTTGTTCCTTTTTTCAAAAAGAAGTTAAAGGGTATAATAAATAAGCCGTCCAATAATCAACGTTTAAAATTCCTGTCAGAGAATAAAAGCATCCTAATACTTTGAAACCTCCTCTTGCTCTTCAGTTTTCAGCAGTCCTTGCATTGAGAAGGAGGTGAACAAGACTGGCAAATTTCAACCGACACTAAGATAAATGTCCCATTCCCTATCCTTCATCAGTCAATCAGAGTCTTCTTACCCAGCCCAATTTATTAATAGGTTTCTTCTATTTACCATGGTACAAAGGGGTAGACTGTACCATGGTACTGTAACTATTAACTGTGAGTTACTGACAAAGTTACATCAAAGAGAGGAGAGGTCTAAAGAATGCAACAGCTGTTACCCTGTGACAAAGTAGAATCACTGCCCAACCCTCTGGTTTACCTTCTACCTAAGACTCAAGCAGCTCACAATACAATCTTTTCTATGGAGCCTGAAAGAAGTGATATAATAGAAAGATCACTGGATTTGCATTCAGAAAACCATAGATTAAATCTTAGTTCTTCTACTTACTATCTCTTTGATCTCACACAAATTATTGAATTTCCCCAAACCTGTTTCTTTTATCCAAATGAATGTATTGTACTATATGATTTTCTAAACTCCCTTAAAACTGTATTGCTTATATCAAACTGCTTGCCTTCTCAATGAGAAAAGAGGGGAAGGAGAAGAGAGAGAGAGAATTTCGAACTCAATTTTAAAAACAAATGTTAATATTTGTTTTTACACGTAATTTGGGAAAAGGAAAGCAAAATGTTAAATACATATCAAGGATATCTTTGACAAAAAATGAGAAAGAGAAAAATTATCAAGATTTCACAAATGAGTCTCTACAATTTACTAAAAGATACAAAGAATACTTGATCTCAACACACTTATTAATTTTTTATTTCAAATGATCCTTTGGTCAGTGAAATGAGACACAGCCATAAGGCTCCCTGACCCCAAAAGAATCTCTCAGGCATATATTTAGGTTTATACAATCTACTTTGATAAATGAAACAGCAGCAATAACCCTATTATTAATAGGGTTAATAACCCTATTATTAATAATTAATTGGGTAAATAACCCTGATTATTAATATGAAATCAGGCAGAAAAAGGAATATGGATGCTCCTGAAAAGCATTTACTACTTCAATAGATTCTGTACAAAGCCCCCAAATGAAAAATTCCCTATGAATGATGAGGTACTACAGATGCTGCATTGTGCTGATCCCCACAGAGCCCCCAAATATTACTGAGACACATGTTTAAATCAACCATATAGCTCTAACAATCCATGCAGGGAAAACATAATGGATCAAAAATCTCTCTATTGTCAAAATACTGTGATAAAGTAAGACAGTCAGTCCCTAAAGTTAGTACAGTGTCACATAATTCTGTAAGCATTATTTCAGATTATTTCAGATGGACAATAATTTCGGCCTGGAATTAAAAGTGAAGGAAAAAATGGATTGCATTTCATTTGGAAAATTGATTAGTGTTTTTTTTAAATGATCCAACACTACACAGTGTGTGTGTGTATACATATATATGTTATATATATATATATATATATATATATGTGTATATATATATATTAGAAAATCTACATGATAGATGGACATGGATAGATAGATATACAAATAGATATGGAAATAAAGATACAAGTGTAAATGAAAATATATTTATAGGAGGAGAAAGGAAGGAGGAGAGAGACAGAGAGAGGGAGAGAGAGAGAGATAAAGACAGAGACAGACAGAAAGAGAGAGAAATACTATAGAAATTAAAATAGAGGAAAGGAATTAACTGCATTGCATTGTGAAAACTGTGTAGAATTTTGATAATACAACACTATACCCCAGGATACTGAATGACTATATCTATAAACAGAGAGAGAGAGAGAGAAATAGAGAGAGAGAGAGAGATTAGTATATACATATCTGGATAAGATAAATAAATGGGTAGATTACATGTACTGATAGATATATAAGGATATAGAAATATAGATGTATAGATATATCCATAAAGATAATAATAGATTAGAGGTAGATCTGGGATAAGCACTATAGATACAAAAAGATTTGGGCCCAGAATTTAACAGAAGGAAGAAAGTTGGCTATATTACATTTAGGAAAATACCACTGTGTTTTTCAAGAGCCAGTGTAGCACCCCAGCACAAAATACCATCCTTTTAATGAAAATTTCCTGGCAATATTCCATTCTCTGAAGAATCAAAGTTGCATATGAACCAAAGGCCAACAATAAGATGCATGTTCAACCCAAGTAAGATGCAGCTCATACTGAACGATGACTAAGATGTAAGGTGTCTTAAGGGATATCACTGAGAAAATGTATGATCAGAAAAGGAGGGGAGGCCAATTATGAGAAAAGTTTAAGGACTACAGCAATAATCAGGAAATATTTAAGACATAAAAAGACTTCCATGTTTATAAGTGGATCTGTAGAAGAATATGGACAAGAATCACTTAGGAAGAAATGGCATGGATGGATTATAACATACAATGGAAGGAATATCCACACTGGTAAGGTTATAGTCCCACTGAAGTGTTGAACGTTGATAGTTACGTCACTGAATACATTTATCCATAGATAAAATAAATTATGTATGTGTGAATCTATGTGTCTCTCTGTGTTTGAGCAGACACAAAGAATTTGTTTTGAAGGCAGAAGCTAATGTGACATCTTAACTTAAAAAATACATTTATACAAGCTTTAGCTAGGAATGTGAGTTACAAAAGAAAGTGCAAGGGGAATAATAGGTTCACTTAGTTATGTGAGGGATCAGAGATAAGTTGGCTATAAATTTCCCCTACAATTCTCCTTCCCCTAACAATTTATTATATATTTCTTCAACTCTTCTATTTAAATTCACCCTTACAAATAAGAGAAATAAACTCCTGAGATTTTCTACACAAAGATTAAGGAAAAATATAAAGCAAAATATGCCTTCTTGACATTTTTACCTAAAGAAAGAAATGTGAGGGCTGGTTCATGGGAGAATATGCCACAGAACTTTATCTATGCATATATACAGTGTAATTTATCTTTTTGAAGTCAAATCACAATGCCAAAAAGTCAATTGTTCTAAACCTCAAATTGTGCTCATTTTAGATCTGTGCCATGTGTGTTTTTCTAAACTGACATGCTCTGAGACTCAAATCTGTTATTGTTCTTACAGAATCACGTTTTAGAAAAGATTTTTAGCCCACAGAGGCCCACAGCTTCTGTCCATTTGTAGCTTGTGATATCCTCACACAACCTCACCTCAGTCTCCTTCCCCTTGTCCCTAAAAATATTACCACATTACATTCCTCTGATTTCCCAAACCATTTGGTAAAAACCTAAGAAATCCATGATTCTTTGCATATATATATTTGTACTTGTTCCTGATATTAATGAGGTAAATAAAAACGATGCACAAATAACTAGAGAAAGAGAAAGGAGGAGGAACCAACAAAAAAAAAAGGGAGCAAAAGGAAGTAGAAAATGAAATACAAGTAAACACATCCATCTCAACCACATTCTTCCACCACAAAGATAGAAGTTATTTTAACTAACTAACTGTGACATTTTTCCAGAGTCAGTCATCCTCAAACATGGACATTCTCCTATTTAAATGAAAAAAATAAATAAAACCTTCCAAAACATCGGGGCAAGAACAGATTAAATCATAAATGGCCTATCTTAGTAAGAAATCTTCATAAAGTTTTTCTAGAAAACCTTCAGCCCCATTCTCTCTAGGCACTACCATCTATATTTACAAAGAATGACTGAACTTCAGCAACCTTGACCTTCACAGCAAAGGTGGCAGAAAGATTTTTAATATTATGTTAAATATTCTATAAGTATGGCATTTTTCACATAAATAACTAATTATTTTTATTAGTAATGGAGTACCAATATTGTATAAACAGATACTCTCCAGATAATTCAAATTACCCAGGAAGGGTAAACTAAACCTAGTGACAAACTGTAAGTCTGTTGACTGAGGATTATTATAGCTAAGTTTGGAAATGTTTATCATCACCATGATGGCCACAGAAGGATAAATGCTTCAACTAGGAATCAGGAAAATCTGAGTTCAAATACAGCCTCAGTGTGTAGTCCTGTGTAAGTCATTTCTGTTTGCCTCAGTTTCTTCATCTGTAAAATTGGGATGATAATAGCATCTACCTCCTAGGGTTGTAGTAAAGATTAAATGAGATAAATAAATATAAAGCTCTTAACACAATACCTGACATATAGTAAATGCCATATAGATGTTAGCTATGAAATGTTAATTAGCCATAATTACACTTCCAAAACCATTTACTAAGTTACAGAGAGACCGTGATCTGCCTTTGTGGAGGGAGTAGCATAACCACAAAAATATAAATCATTATGTATGAAAGTAAGTGGCAATATTTCTGAATTAGGAGTTACAGGATTTTTTGGTTGTAGTTACAACTCTTCTACTATCTATGTGGCATCTGATGCATCACTTTTAGCTCTAGTTTAAGGAGACTTTCAGCTCTTATTTTCTGTGACCCCTTCTAATATGGAACTTTGAAACTCCTTTCCAACCAAGAACAATTTTCTAAAATCAAAATCAACTCTCTGTAATTTTACTTTCAGTTTAAATATCAATGTCCCAAAGATGGATATAGAGCAAAAGAATATACTAATAGACAACACATTGTTATCTACTTTATGATTCTAAATACACAATGGGCATACAGTCCATGTCATCATTAGCAACCAGGGGTATAGAAGTAAAACGCATAAGCATCTTAATCATATTTGCTCAACAGTCCTATTACTTTCTTTTTCTTTACTCTTAGTGAAGCTCCCAGTTACAAGTGAATATTCTCTTCTTGAGGATTTTCCTTGAAAACATTGAAAATGTAAAATATTCATTAGAAAATTCTTTTCTTTTATATTTACTTACAGCCCCCCAAAAAATATTCACATCTAGAAACACTTAGAGATCCTTTCAAATATAGAACCTACATGTCCTTCAATGAGATGGTGTAGCGCAGCAGTATTAAACTCAGAAACAAAAGCCCACTAGACTTATATACAGATCCTTGCAAGCACAAATTGACTTAGAAAATCTCATATTAACATTGTTGTTGTCATCATTGTTGTCCAAGCACCTCTACTAATCAAGACTTTTTGTAATCCCTTTTGGAGTTTTCTTAGCAAAGATACTGGAGTGGTTTCCCATTTCCTTCTCCAGCTCATTTGAGGGATAAGAAAATTGAGGCAAATGGGGTTAAATGACTTGCCCAGAATCATACAGCTATCAAGTCCTGATTACATACCCAAAATTCTATTCACTTAGTCTTCTAGCTGTCACTAATGTTAGCTATGTTTTGTTATCTTTTTGTTAACTTTGTCAACTATTTCCCAGTTACTTTTTAATCTAGTTCTGATTACACGTGGAAGTGTTGTATGCTGTATGCAGTCCACAGGCTACATGTTTGATACCTCTGGGATAGAGGTGGCCTCAAAGTCAAGGAAACCTGGGGTTAATCTCACCTACTAGCTATGTGACCCTGGGAAAATCACTTAAACATTCAGTATTCTAGTCAACTAAGACTATAAATGGTACAAAAGGTGTTGGCAAAGGGAATCTTCTCACCTGAGAGTTCCTTAAACCAATGACAACATGGATCTGATCCCTTTCCTACCTGTGTGCTTTTTGATGATGGTAGCAGAGATCAAGTTTTTATTTTGTTAAAAAAAAGAAGATGATTAATTCCACTCAAATGTCCATTATGGATAAGATTAAATTACATAATATAATTATTACTTTATCAATTTGGCCCCTCATGCATAAGAATATTGTACCAGTCTACTCAGTCATCTAACCACTGCAGCTATGTATGTCAACCCACATTCTCCCTCCTTTTCCCTCCTTCCATAAGTTCAATCTCTTTTTGCTCTTATCACACACAACTATACATCATCCAGGCCCTTTATATCTTGCTTTATTAATAAGACTCTCCAAACCTTTTTTTTAATTTTTTATTTATTAAATTTTTAGTTTATGGAATAAAATAAGCATTTCCATAACATAATATAATAAAAAAGATGATTGCATATGAAACTGTAAATCTATTGTGTACAACTATTTCTTTTCAATATATAATAGTTATCATGTATATTTCATTTTTTTACTTCCCTTCCTCCCATTACCCCCTTTTTAAGATAAAAAATTTTCTCCTTTTTAAGAAGAAAGCTTCTAATTGAGCTTTATACATTGTCTTTCCCATTAGAAGGTCAGCTTTTTCTTTTGCATGCCTGGAATTGAATCTCCAGCAATCAGTACACAGCACCTGACATTAGTAAGTCCTTACCAAATATACTAACTGGCTAGCTACTTACATATCAATCTAGCTTTATTCTTTGTTAGCAAAAGCACCTGTCTTCTTGCCCTTTTGTTTTTTTTTTACTTCAAAATTTCAAAGACCTGTTGGTTAGATGACATGAGCATTCGGTCAACTGACAAATTGTGACTCATTTACAAGTTGCATGTGAGTGTCTTTATGAGCTGCTTTGGCAAAAAAAAAATTGTCACCCTCTGGCCATTCTGGCTATGAACCCCTTTAAAGGCAGCTAGATTGTTCCTTTAACAACAGATTGTAGACTGTCACTCAGCCTGTACACAAAGCCTTTCCAGCTTCATAGGTAAGACCTTCCAAAGCCTGTATACCACTGGAATAGCTCCTGAGAACTTAAGATCAATTCTAATACTCAGTGAGGTATCAAAATAGAACCCCATGGAGTTGGAAAATAGACGAAAACCAAGACTCGAAGTTTCTCTCTGCTGAAGGGTTAAAAGCGCACTTTGCAAGTAAGCTGATAGACAGTAGCTAGATCAACTTTTTGGTGACAATTCTTCTCTCCAATCACTGCCCTGATGATGTTCCCTTCCTATACATAGCTATCTGCATGTGAGTTTAAGAGCTGAAATCCTAGAAGGATCCCAATAAAATTATTTGGGTGAAGGGGTGGTAGGGAAAGCACAGATGGAAGAATGAGCAAGGTTAGGTAGGAGGGGAGTACTCTCTCACATAACCATCCTCCTGGGATAAGGAAATATCAAGGAAGCTGCTATCATCCCATCAGAAGTCACCGTTCCCAATCTGAAAGAAAACCAAGCAACACCAAACAGTGCTAATAGGAACTCTTTTTATTCATTTTTATTCCTTCTTTTTTCTGATTTTTCCCTTACTTTCTTTCTTCTTCATCCATACAGCAGACATGCTCAGAAGAAGTGAGCCCTCTATCTCCAGAACAAGGTGCAAATTCTCCCTCTCTTGGATCCTACCTGCTTCGTTGCTATGGCCTTTGTTCTGATAGCTAGCAGTGAGGATCACTAAGTTGATAACACATTAATAATAGATTTCACAGACTTGTTTGGTTTTTTAAAAGGGATAAGATCCTCCATGAAGCAGATACATATGGAGGGAAAGAGAGAGATACAGAGTTAGAAAGACAAAAAGATGGAGACTGAGAGAGAAAAACATAGATATAGAGAGACAAATCCTGAGGAGACACAGAGATTCTGGATTCTGGAGAAAGACTTGCATGGGAAGCCTCTGTGAGGAATTATATGCAATCAAGGTCTAGCACCAAAAATAAAGGATAGATGGAATCTCAACAAAAGAGGTGGGGGAGGGGTAGAATATGGCTAGATAAGAGACAGAAATGTCTAGCCTCATTTAGATATGGGGAGAGGTTATCCTGTCCATGGAGCCCAAACAGGGAAGAAGCAACAAGACAGCACAGAACCAGGTTCACTGGGAAGTAACCCAAATCTATCCCTTCAATGGCACCATGAGTCATGGGTGGGTATAAAATGAGAAGAAAGGTTGGTTGGATCCTCCAAAGGAAAGAGATAATATACTTCAGACAAAAGCAGAAAGTTTTACTGACAGGCAAGGGGCTCACTTTTGAGTCTATTCTATACTTTCTGTCACACTATCATAGATCTAGCACTACTATCTGTTCTTTGATAATGGTGACAGAAACCAAATTTTTATTTTACTAAAAGAAAGAAACTTCTAAAAATCCCTAGGGGTGGGGGTTTTCAGTAAAACCCATGCCATATATCATCTCTGAATACAGATAAGCTCAAGGTCCACATATTAAATTTTAATGTTTTCCAGAGAAACTTAGTTCATGTAAAAATGAACCAAATTCTGGTGTTCTAAGGGGAAATCTGCACAAGCATATAAACCATAGAAATTATTGAGAGAGGCATCCACACTTAATGTAATACAAATGACACACAGTGTGTTGCACACCCATCATAACTACCCAAAATGAAATGCTAAAGAATCATCAAATGAAGATTTCCTACTAAGAGAGCCAAGAAGAAAGTTGAAATGTGAAAAAAAAAATTTGAATATACTAAGTCCTTCTTTTCACCTCTCAATGTCTATTAATCAACCAGGTATGTGTTTTGGTGTTCAGACCTCCATCACACTGTGCTATACCTGTGAGACAAAGAAGGTCATTGGAGTTACTACTCTTCCTTGAAATTCCTAATCCGGCTTTCCCTGGAAGATTTTCATGAAGAAAAAGTAAAAAAAAATAATTTTAACTTGGAAGCTACCATGATATTAATTTACCACAAAGTAAAAGGAAAATAAAGGCTCCCCCTCCTCTGTGTCACAGGCAAACATACCAAGAAGGAAGAAAGGCTTAGTTTCCTATAAATTTGTTTGAAATTCACATCACAGTGGCTTCCCAATTAAAATTAATTTTAACCACTAGCCTCATATCCTCCTCATGTAACCCATATTGTAAAGGGGGATGACAGGAGAAGCTGAGCCCAAAACTGAGCCCAGCCAGGAGAAATGAGGAGAACAATGTCACCAAACATCACAGAACCCCACTGAGTCACAGTCTCACAGAAAGCATCTTGGCATGAAGCCAAACACCTGCTTCTCACCAGTTTCTCCAAAATGTTTTTAGACTGAAGAAAAGGTATAGCAACCTGTTTGGTACCAGGGCCACTTAGCTAATGCGGAAGCAATTTCTCACATTAAGTCACAAACCCACTCTCCAAATGGAATTAGATGACCATCTCTCTTCTTGTTCTCTCCTCCCTCCTCTCCTACCTTTTTATTCTTTCTCCATTGCCTATTATTTAGGTCAACTGGTGATATCTACAAGCCTTTATTTCTTTTGGATTGTGGCAGTGGGATATCCAATGCACTTTAAAAAAAATAGAAACTCGAAAGAGTTAAGGATTTGGGGGTTGAGTGACCTAGGTTCTAAAGCCCTGATCCAGTATTTTCTACTCATGACTTTGGGCAAAAGACTTCCCTTCCCTTGGTCTATTTCTTCCTCTTCATAAAATGAAGACTTTTGACTACAAGATCCTAGATCTATACCTGAGTTACTCGCTTCATCCATGCTCCTCATTTTACAGATGAGGAAAGTGAATCCAAAGACTCTCTAATATTTCTTCCAGATCTACTTCTATAACCCTATATCTGTTCTTGATTCCCTCTGCAGTAAAGTATCTTTATCATCATCAATGACATCATCAACAAAGTGAGTGCCTACTATTGGTAGGATATAAGGCTAAGCACCAAGGAAGATGCAAAGAAAGCTATCTATGTCCATTCATTTTGTTTATACAGTCTTGGCACACAATATGTCATTCTCACCCAAATCATCATTTCTGCAGGGGAAAAAAAAACTCAATCATCATACTCGAAATGAGAAGAAGGATGTAAAATAATACAGATGTTCCTAAGAGAATAGCTAATTGCTGGATAAACTTCGCTGTTTACAGATAGAGTGAGAACATGGCTCAAAGTGGAATCCTACCTCTCCCTGGAAACAAAAGGGTGCTTCATAACCTAAGTACCAAAAATTCAAAAATATCAAAGCATGAAAAAATGGATCATAGCCATCCTCTTACTTCCCCCACTGTGGACAATAAGAAATTGCTACCTCCACTTCACGGAATCACAGAGTTAGAAGGGACCTCAAAAGTCATCTTGTCTAACCTATGCCTAAAAAGGAATTCCCTTCCATTTCTCACAATGGTCATCCAGTGTCTGCTTCCACATCGCCTGTAATGAGGAAAACTAACTATAAAATCATTAAATGCCTTTGGGTTTATTTAGACACATTTTTATCACCTTAAATAATTAAAATATTTTCAATAATTTAGTTTTAAGCATCTGCAAGGCCTTCAACTGCTTCTTGCACTATTCCAAAGTGTGGTATAAATTATGTCAAAGAAAAGGGTTAGATGGAGCTTTTTGAAAATATCAATGATGTTAAAGAATTAAAACTCATAATACTCTGAAAGGACAATTACTAACCAGTTATTATTATTTAAAGTTCTCTATCAAATACTGAATCTCAGAGTTTTGACATTTTTTTTAAGTTTAGGGTTGGACGACCTGAAGACCCAAGAAAGAAGCACCTACACTATTTATCACAACATGATCCTTCACTCTATGGGCAACCTGATTTCCTTTGGAGTTCAGTCTTGCATTTCATTAGTGACTAGCTAAGGAGAGATGAAGCAAGTGTTCCTCATTTCTTTCTTTACATATATGAATATAATACACAGTAACTAGAAGAACACTATCTTTCTTTTAAAATTGAATAGAGGAACATAATAATTAAAGGCTTTATTCTATTTTGAGGGCATAAGGCACATAGATCACACATCCCTTTGTTTAACACAAAGACTCACGTGTCAAATTATGCACCCCTCACACATGCACAGCATTTTAGAACTCTGCAACATAGCCATTTTGCAGGAGTGTGGAAGTAACAGTTTGCTTGGGGGATGTGTGTGTATAAATAGATGTGTAGACAGAAGGAGCCAAAAATAATAGCATATAAAATATAAATTAAGAACAAAATATTTTCTGAATGCATTTCTTCCCATAATTATCATTTTCACCTGTCTAAGAAGCAACCTTCCAAAGTGTGTTCTTGGGACCAACCTATTCTCCCACCTTGATCAGACCCTCTGCAATAGGCTTCCCAGCATCTCCAAGCCCAGGGTTAGTCCAGTGTTTAAATAAACAGCAGGTGGATTTTAGTTCAACAACCAAAATCATCCTTAACAGTCATTTTTTATTTTGAAGAAGGACATGGAGAAGAGGCAAAGAGGGAAGCATGGAGGTGGCAAAAGAGACAAAGCTTAAAAAAGGAAAGAATGTTTGATTTCCTATACCCCATAAAAATACAGATTAACCTATGAATGAATCAAAATGCCATTTACCTCAAAAATCACACAGGTCTCTCTGCCTTGTCTGTACACACCCTTCAGCCATCAAGTTCCTTCCTCTCCTCTCCACCTCAGTTTCCACCCCACTCCAAAAAAAAAAAAAAAAAAAAAAAAAAAAAAAAAAAAAAAAAAAAAAAAAACCTGTTTGATGAGGCAAGGAAGCAGTATGATTTTTTTCTCTAATTTTTTTTTTTTTTTTTACAAAACATCATTATTCCATTGTCCCTATTTTATATACCCTTTTAAGTAAGTCATATTCTGCCCTCTCTGGAAAAAAAAAACACTAGAAGAATTTAGAGAGAAGGATGAACAAAGAGTGATTACCACTAGATGAAGAAAAATAGAAATTTCTCTACCTTGGTTTGTAGAAGTAGAACCTCTATACGGACAGATTAAGGGAGTGAACATGTTGGGAGTATCCAGTCTCCTCTTCTTGCTTGCATATCCACATAAGAAAGATAAGGGAGAAATGAAAGAGAATTTAAAATCCAATTTAGCTGGGAAATTGTGGGGGAGTGGGTTAATCTTCTGGCTTGAGGTGATGCAAATTCAAAGAAAAAAATGATTCCATTCAAGGGTAATGCAGCGAAAGAAGAGGTTTTCCCAATGCAGAATCCAGAATAATTATTCCATTTCCATATGAGGTTAGGGACTGGATTTTAAAAAATTAAAGATTCTTCTAATAATTATGCTTTTGGTTTGCTGGAGCTTTAGAGGAGAAGGCTCTGTTTGGAGAAGCTGCAGGTCCGATCTGTTCCTCTGTGGAGCATGATTATTTCCAAGGCATCCCCTCCCTAAGGAGGGAAAAGAGGGGGTCAGTATTTTATTAGAGAGCGTACCAGGGATGATGACAAAATTGCATCCCCCAAAAAAAGATATCAAGTCGTTTTAGGAAGAAAAGGGGGGAAAGAAAACCCGCATTTCTCAACAGAGTGCACACGAGAAGAATTGAAAAACAGCTGGCACAGGTCTATAAATAATTCAGGAAAGGTCTCGCTATATTCCTGGGACAGGCAGGGATGGGAGGTAGAAAACCAAATCTGAATGAGAGAGCGTGAGCCACGACATAGCACCACACACTCACACACGCAGAAACACAATACACACTTAACTCGCTAGCAAGTGCGGTTCCCATCACCATCTGCATTGCTGCTGACATGTCTGTCTTTCTCTTCCCTTCGCCTCCAACAGCAGCGCCTCCTCCCACCCCGCTGTGTGGAATCGGGTTTTGACTGTGCACAGAATGTACATTTTGCATTTCTTGAAAGGGGCACACTGACACACACACACAGACACGCACACACAGGCGCGCACACACACACACACACACACACACACTCACGCAAGCCAGTGGTGCTGATGTGCGGACCACTGTGTTTCACCTGCAACGTGTCGATTGGACAGACAGATAATCGCAGCGCGTGGCTGTAGCCTCTGCCACCCGCTGACATCCCTCTCAGCTCCCGGGCGAGGGGGGGGGGGGGCGAGGGGGTGGGATTTAAAAGCATCTCCCACCCTCACCTCCAGCCCAAAGGAAAACCACACACACACACACACACACACACACACACACACACACTCCACCTAAAAAAGACAAGTTTGCATCCCATTTAAAGGCTTTCTCTGATACCCGCCTGGCTCCCGAGTTTCCTGCACCTGACCCTCCTTCCTTGCCGGCCACACAGACAGCCTTAAAGCCTGGGCAAGGGACTCCCGGCAAATACTGACCTATCCGCCGAGCGCCCGCGTTGCAACGACTCCGAATTCCCTGGGGTGGGGTGGCCAGCAAAGGTGGGGGGGGGGGAAGAGGAGGAGGAGAAGAAAGAGGAGGAGGAGATGGATGGATGGATGGATGGATGGATGGAGGAAGGGGGCGTTTAGGGTTCTCCTTTCCTGTAAAGCAGGATTTTAAAAAAAAATCCACCTCCGACGTTAGGAAGTTGAAGACTCTTCTTTGCAAATCCCAGAGCCAAGGGGTTCGGAAGAGATGCCGCTTATTGATCACAATCGATAACGATCAATAGCAATCACACCGACAGCCCCTTTGGAGATACCAATTCCAGTGATTTCCTGGAGGTGAAGAAACCAAAGGAAGTGATTGGGGTGGGGGGGAGGTGGAGAACCCCAGAAACCTTCCTTTCTCTTAAAAAAAAAAAAAAAAAAAAGGAGGGGGGAGTAGGAGAGGAAAAGACAGATTCCAATTGGCGATCCTAGGGGTGGGGGTGGGGTGGGGGTGGGAAGGGGCTTTGCAGAGCAACAGAAAAGAGGAGCAAGACAAGAAGGAAGAGTGAGGGACGGGGTAGTTATGGCCAAAAGGGAGGTGGGGGAGGAAAATACATCTGGGCTTGATTCATACTCAGGAACATAAAACACACATGCACACACACATACACACATGCCCACATACATACACACACACACATACACACCCCTACCTCTCACACACACAGAGGCTCTTGGGGCGGGGAACCCACGAAGCCAGAAAAGAAATCTCTTCTCTCGGTGTGTGTCTGTGCGCGTCTCCTCCTTGGAGACACCCCCACCCCACCCCCCACCCCCAAACCCCTCCACTCCTTCACTCCTATGGCTAAGACTCTGGCTGAGGCAGCTTCCAACGTCATGTACCAGGGAAGCGGGAAGGCAAGAGGCTGGTGGGGGCGGGGGGACGAAAGGGAAGGAGGGGCAGAGCTTAAGCCGGGCCCGTGGCGCCTCCTTCCGGCAGCAAGATGGAATCCAAGCCTGGGACTCTGGACTCTGGCCGCTCTCTCTCAGAAGAGGAGACCCGAGAAGCAGGTAGGGGAGAGGAGCTCGGTCTCCTTTCGCCCCGCGCTGCACTCGTTTCCAGAGCGCGCTCTTCAGAGGGATCTTAGGTCTGGAGAGAGAAGCGCCTCCTCTGAAGCTCGGGTTTTTGGGTTGAATTCAGAGGTGCTTTGTTTTCCCTAAAAATAGGGATTTTTAAACACTTTATTTTGGACAAATTCTGTTTGACCCGACAAAGCGGTTCACAGCAAACACTTGAGCAAAACCGTCCACTAACGAGTTTTTGAAACTGATGATACTCTCCCTTTACACTTTTTTAGTTTACCATTACATCATGGGGTACCAACACTGTCCTTGGGATCTGCCTTTTACTGCTACCTTTTCCCAAATTGTGATAGTTCTTTTGCCTCTACTTTCTTCCCACAGTTCTCTGAAATCTTCACGTCCGTTGTTCGTTAAGGGCCAGTCTTTCGTTTGTTCGGCCATTCCCAACCATTGCGCAAATAATTTGTTTCCAATTTCTTGTTATTATAAATAATGCTGATATTAATATTTTGTATGTGTTCATGTATGTACACTTGCATGTGCCTTCTCTCCATTGATAAATCTTTTTGGAGGATAAGCTTGTCATGAGATATCTGAATCAAAGAATTGGAGCAATTTAGTAACTTTTCTTGCACAATTTTAAATTATTTTCCCCGCTGGGTCAGTTCTCACTTAGCCAACAGAAACAAGAAGTAATTACTGAGTATCTATTTTATATTTGATACTATGCTATGTAATATAAGACATACAAAAGTATAGACTGAGATGTCCTTTCTACAGCTTATAATCTTTTTTGAATAAGAGGAAACATAGAACACTAAGAAACAAAATAATATAGAATATGGTTAAGAATGAAATGGCTTGTTACAGTTTCCAAATATTCAAATGTTGACAGCTGAAATGTAATCTAAAAGCATTATCATTAACAAGAGCATGGCATATTTAGAAAGATGACTTTAAAACCAGGAAGACCTAGATTTAGGTTACATCTCTGACATATACTATCATACCCTAGAAAGTCAATTACATAGGCAGTATTCTAAGGCTCTTAAATTGGAAAAAGGATTTAGAATTGCATTAGAAAAAAACTTTCCTCACATGAGAGTGCCCTATACCAATGTAATTCATATTACTAGAAGTAATAAAAATAGCAGAATGCTTTTATATAATAGTCTAAGATTTTCAAAACATTTATATATATATTATCTCATTTTACTATTTAAGACAATATTATTTGAAATTCTTGGAGAAAGGATTATAATGCTAATTTTTATTAGTTTCTTTACAGGGCTATTATGAGGATCAAATAAGAAGATGTACATATTGCTTTATACAATGTAAGTTATTATTAATGATACTAAGAGGTTTCCATATTATCAGTGGATCAGAAAAGTGCCTCAGAAACTATATTCCATATAGTTACTTCTTAGTAAATTTCTAAGTGCTATAAGGTCTAATTTTTTCTTTTTTTCCTAATTAGTATTTTATTTTTAAAAATTCAGATAAAGATAGTTTCCAACATTCATCATGGCAAGATTTTGTGTTCCAAATAATTCATATGAAAAAAATGCCCTAAATTACTATTGATTAGAGAGATGCAAATTAAGAGGTATTACTTCACACCTCTCAGATTGACTAAGATGATAGGAAAAGATAATGATAAATGTTGAAGGGAAAAAATGATGCATTGTTGGTGGAGTTGTGAAATGATCCAACCATTCTGAAAAACAGTTTTGGAACTATGAACAAAGGACAATAAAACTGCATATCCTTTGATCCAGCAGTGCCACTATTAGGTCTGCATCCCAAAGAGATCATAAAGGACCACATGGGTACCCACATACACAAAAATGTGTGTAGTAGCTGTTTTGCTAGTTTGGTAGTGGCAAGGAATTGGAAATTGAGAAGAAACTCATCAGTTGAAGAATGGCTGAATAACTTATGATACATTAATGGAATGGAATGTTATTGTTCTATAAGAAATGATGAGCAGACTGATTTCAAAAAAGCCTGGAAAGACTTACATGAACTAATATTGAGTGAAGTGAGCAGAACCAAGAAAACATTGTACACAGTAACATCAAAGATTATGTGATGATCAAATGTGATGGGCTTGGCTCTTCTTAGCAATTCAATGATTCAAGATAATTCTGATACACTTGGGATGGAAAATGCATCTGCATTCAGAGAGAGAACAATAGAGATTGAATGTGGATCAAAGCATAGTATCTTCATCCTTTTATTTGTTTGCTTTTTCTTTCTCATGATTTTTTTTTCCTTTTGATCTGATTTTTCTTGTACAATATGACAACTATAGAAATATTTCTAAAAGTATTGTACATGTTTAACATATATTAGATTGCTGCTTTCTTAAAGAAGGGAGAAAAAGGGAGGGAAGGAAAAACATTTGGAACACAAAATCTTGCCATGATGAATGTTGGAAACTATATTTATTTGAATTTTTTTTAAATATAATACTAATTAGGAAAAAAAGAAAAAATTAGACCTTATAGCACTTAGAAATTTACTAAGAAGTAACTATATGGAATATAGTTTCTGAGGCACTTTTCTGATCCACTGATAATATGAAAACCTCTTAGTAAAGTCTTAGTATCACTAATAGTAGCTTACATTGTATAGAGCAATATGTACATCTTCTTATTTGATCCTCATAATAGCCTGTAAAGAAACTAATAAAACAAGACTCATAGGATTATAGATTTACAGCTGAAAGAAACCTGAGATTTCATCTAGTCCAAAACCTACATTTTCCATATAAGGAAACTTAGGCCAAGAGAAGCTAACTGACTTATCAAAATGATGCAAGTAGAAAAAGGCAATGAAAATTTGAATTCAGGACTTAAAATCCCAATACTACATTACAATATCTTATTGTCATAAATGAAAAGAATGAGACTCAAATGGACAGAGTGATTCTTTATGTGTCATTCTTGGTGGAATCAGAATTCAAACCAGGTTTTGTGAAACTTACTATCTGTGTGATTTGGGGCAAGTGACAACCACCTCATTTCCCTCACCTAAATGAGGAGGATTTGGCCAAATGGATCTGGTGTCCTTTCCAAGTTGAGATTTATGATTCTCTGTTCTTATGACTTTGCTATATTATTGATGCCTTTTTAGTAAAATATTTAGTAAATTATTTTCATGAGTTTCTATGACTGAAAAAAAAACTATCACTGATGTCCCCTATGATTTTCTTCAGACTTAAGTTATGTTATATAGACAACTGGGTACTAGAGCTTTTCCAGACAGCCTTAAAAGACCCAAAGGTGACTTCAGTAACACCATAATACCAAAATTAGTCTTCAGAACAAGTAAGTCTATGATATTTTTATTCTATGTCTAGATTCAAAGTTGTATAAAAAATACTAAATATTTATTCACAAATATATTGCAATATATAGTATTTTTAATATTTCAAATCACTTTCAAAACAGTATGACTTATTTTCTCAATTATATAGAATTTAACTCAAGTCAATAGATAACTTCTGCATGGGCATTAAACTTGAGATATTAAATAAATGCATTGATAGATCCCCATTTGACTTCCTACAAAGTCTTCCTCTGGGCTTCTGGGTTATTTGACCATCAAGATAAAGGATTATACATTTTCTGGGATCCTCATGGCCTCTCAGACATTTCCCAATAGGAATTATGTACCAGAGATAAAGAAATTTCGGCCACAGTTACCACCAAAGAACCAAAACAAGGTAAAAACCCAATGAACTAATAGTTTTCCTCTACTATCTCATTATAGCATGGCAGTGACTCTGGGTTTATAAAAAAAAACAGAAATGAGCAAAAACAGCTAACAATTATATAGTATTTTAATGTTTGCAAAGAGCTTTACAAATATTATCTCATTTTATTCTCACAACAACTTTAAGAAGTAGGTGCTATCATTATGGCTATTTTACAGATTAAGAAACTGAAGAAGTCAAAAATCTAGTCTACTCTGCTTTTAGTTGCTTACTATGTCTCAGGCACGTGTTTGGTACTTTACAAATAACTCATTCAATCCTTGTAGCAATTGTGAGTGATAGATATTATTATTATATCTACATCATATTTTAAGAAATTGAGGCAGAGAGAGGTAGAATGACTGGTCCAGAGGCATAAAGTTCCTAAGTATCTGAAGTCAGAGTTGAACTCGGGTTTTTTAGACTCCAGGTCCAGCATTGTACAATGTTGCAAATTAGCTGCAAAAAAGTTTCTCAGAGGCTATAGATTGATCATATACTCTATTAACAACCATGGAAGAAAATGTTTTGAGTACATTAATCAAAGTACACTGAAACTACTGTCCAAGGACCAATCTGCCTAGCTACTAGGACTTTCACTGCCATTTTATTGGCCACTAGAAAAGGAATTCTTACGCCACAGTGACCCAAGAAACAAAGAAAATTTTTGAGATAGACTTCAATTCTGTGGACCCTATCAGCTTCCAGGGTGACAGTGATGGAATTGCAAAAGGAGGAACAGATAGTACTAAGAATCACAGTTTTTAGAATATCTTTAAACATAAACTTAAGGCAGCTAGGGTAAGACAGTGGATAGAGTGCTGGCTCTGGGGTCAAGAGCACCTGACTCCAAATCTGACCTCAGCTACTTACTAGCTTTGTAACCCTGAGCAAGTCACTTAACCCATTCGTCTCAGTTTCCCTCCTCCCCTGTAAAATGAGCTAGAGAAGGACTCGGCAAACTACTTTAGTATCTTTGTCAAAAAAAAAAAAAAAACCTTAAATGAGGTCACAAAGATTCAGGTGTGATTGAAAAATGATTAAATGACAAAACATTAACAACTGTTTAAGTACTCTAAATATGAGATCTTAGTCCATTGATCAGTAAATTGAAATACTGCTGAGGGGAAATATACCCATGTTTTGAGATAATAATAAATATCAATATGGAAGAGAATATTGTATAGGAGAGATATAGTTTGGAGTTAGTAGGAAAGGCTGACATTTCCTACCAACATGATCTTCAGTGACTCTTTCCTTTCTCTGGACCCAAATTTGCTCATCTGATAAATGGGAAGGGGAGAAAACAGCAGCAACAGTAGCAAACTCCCTGACCATAATGTATCTGTGAACTCATAACATGGGAGATGGGGATGGATATCTTATCTTTTCCATCTACTTTTTCTTGATCCCCTCTTCCTACTTAGTTTCTTTTTTGTTTTTGTTTTATGTATTAGTTGTTTTTTTTGTTTGCTTGTTTTGGAGAGTGGTAATGTATAATAAATGTCATTATAGATTTATTTTATATTCTGCTACTTTACTGAAGTTATTGGTTCAGTTAATTTTTTTTAGTTGAATCGTTAGGTTCTCTAAGTAAACCATCATATCAACTGTGAATAAAGATATTATGTTTACTTTTGTCTATGCTTACACACTAATTTTTCTTGTCTTATTACTATATCTAGCTAGCATTTCTAGAACTATATTAAAAATAGTAATGACCTTAGATATCTTTGACTTATCCCTAAAATTATTGAAAAATCGCTAGAATTTCTCCATCATAGATGAGGCTAGCTCTTAGTTTTTGATAGGTGCTATTACCATATTAAGGAAAGGACCATTTATTCATATGAGTCTAATATTAGTAAATGTTGCGTTTTGTCAAAAAGGCTTTTTCAGCATATATGTAATTATGTAGTTTTTTGCTGCAGCTGTTATTGTTGTTGTTAATATAGTCTGCTGTTTATAGCTGTCCTATTGCTTTGATCTTTTGTGGATGAAATAATTTGGAGATATAATTTTTCCCCTAAAAACTACCTTGTCTGAATCATACCAATTTCGATATACTGTCTCATTGTTATCATTTTCTTTTGTAAGGGAAAAGATTTGACTGCTCCACTTAAATCAATCAACTAATAGATTGTTTCTAAAATCTGTAAACAGGATTTATATCACATGATCCCATCATCAGTTTCAAACTCTCTTTTATTTGGGTCAAGAAAAGCTCAGTATAATTGGTCATGGGAACCATGGCCCTTAGTTCTCAAGAAGGAAACATGCCCCTTGGGGCTTTAAATAATGTGGGGAAGGGAATCACTGACCCCTCATTCAATGGCAGTTTAGTCAAGAAGTCCATACTTGGAAGCACTTTGAGGAGGTAGATTTTTCAGTCTATAGCCCAAGGCAGCAAGAGGGTGAAGGAGTGAATTCAATGGGACACACAAATTGGCTAGTAGACTGGACCAGTAGGAGTCAACATATCCATACAAGAACAGAAGGAGACATATTGAGAACAAATATATGTGAACATGGAGTAAAATATATACAAAAATAAACCACCTAAAAAAGAGACATTTTCAGGCAACATTATCCCTTATACCACAGAGACGTGCACTCTCAGAGCCCAATAAAAAGTTATTACTAAAAAGAACTTCATGGAAATTCTATGAAGGGAGAAAAGAACTTGACAATAACAGTCATTAATAACAACTCCTCCACATATATATAATATACATGGACCTCATCATCATTATATTTTAAATTCGAGTCCACTCTTCCTATGGACCTCTTGGAGGGAGGAGGAGAAGAGAGATTTTATATAATTGTTTTTACTATTCCATCTTAATAAATATCTTGCTGAAGAAAGATAAATGAAGTCTGATTGACTGATGTTAATGGGAAGCATTCCAGTCGGGGCTTATTGGTAATAGCATCAAAAATACCAGCCACTCAGGTTATCCCCCTAGAACACTGAGAAGTAGTTGCCTTTCTGGAAACTAATCTTACCAATTGGAGTAGAAATTCAGGATAGAGTTTTGGAAAAGATACTACATTTTGATAAAAAATTATTTCTGTATGTGACTTCCCTGACTCAAGTCTCTCCCCACTTTAGTCCATTCTACACTCAAATGTTAAAATGATCTTCCTAAAGTATAAGTCTGATCATGTCAACCCTCCTCCCACCTCCACTTGGTGAGCTCTAGAAGTTCTATTTTGTCTCCAGAATCAAACATAAAATCTTCTGGTTTTTAAAATCCTCCATAAACCATGTCTTCCCCCTTTTTAAGCTCTCTTATACCTTATACCCTATACACACACCCCACATACTCTGAAACAGTGACAATGGCCTCCTCACTTCTCCTCCTACATCACACTATCACTGCACTCAGTTTCTGCTGTCTGTCCCTCCTAGGTGGAAATCTCTACTTCCTCCTGGCTTCCTTCAAGCCTCAGCTAAAGTATCACTTCTATAATAAGTTTTTTTCCCAGTCATTTGCAGTCACAATTAGTCATTTTAGCATCCTGCCCTCTACAATTATCTCCAATTTGTTTCCAATCTAACCTATTTGTATGTATCTGTTTCATGTTTCACTCCCATTAGACTTTGAGTTCCTTGAAAGGAGAGACTGTGCTTTGCCTTGTGTGTATCACAGTGTCTAACACAGAATGTATTATTAATAAAGGTAATTAACTCATTAATTTGTTCTTTGACACAGATATTTTTTAGGATTACATTATTTCAAATTCAATTATCTGAATATTTTTAAATTTATCTTATTAATCATAATTTCTATCATGTTGTGGTCAGTAACAGATGTGTTTAATAAATAATTTGCTTTTTTAAGCACTAGTACATGCTTAATTTTTGTAAAGGTGCCATGAAAGGTAAGAAAAAATACTTTACATTTTACATTTAATTATCAGCAGAGAATTCTGATATACAACATTTAAAATTCTGTTCACATATTTTAACTCTTTTTTATTTTTAAAATTTTCAGTCATCAAGTAATTACCTTCTTTCCTTCCCATTCCGTTTCCCTCCCTAGCCAATTGAGAAAGAAAGGAAAAAAACATTTTACAAACAAACAAAACTTGTTACAAACATGTAGAGACAAGCAAAATAAGTTTCATAGCTGGCCAAATTGAAGAGATAGGGGAAGCTTCATTCCATACCTAAGACTTTCAACTCTCTATCTGAAGGTATATAGCATATTTCATCATGAGTTCTCTGAAACTATAACTATTTATTAGGCTAATCAGAGTTTCTCAGTATTTCAAAATCTTCACAATATTGTCATTGTAAAATTTATACAATTTGTACATGTCTGTTCACTTCACTACATATCATTTCATTTAAAAAATCCACTATTGCTCTGAATCTGCTTCATTATCCTTTCTTATAGAACAATAATTGTATTCCATAAGATTTGCATACTATAATTTGTTTAACCATTCCCTATTAACAGTATATTTTCCAATTCTTTGCCCCCACAAAAATAGCTACTATACATATTTTTCTACATCCTTAGATTATATTTTGCTCCTTTAATCTACTTTCCTTCAAATTACCATCCTTTTTCCTCTTTCTCTCCTGTTTCTATGATGAATATATTTCTATATCCATCTATATGTTCATTTCAGTTCAGATGAGAGTAGAGTTCCCCCAACCCTTCCTTCTTATTTGTATAGATTTCTACTTGTGTACTCAGTTTACATAAGACATTTTTCCTATCTTTATTTCTCCCACCCCATCTCTTTTTTAATATTATTTTTAATGAGATAATTGGGGTTAAGTGAGTTGCCCAGGGTCACATAGCTAGGAAGTATTAAATGTCTGAAACCAAATATGAACTCAGGTCCTCCTGATTCCAGGGCCAGTGCTCTATTCACTTAGCCATCTAGCTGCCTCTCTTTTAATATTATTAAGATATAATAAAACTACCCCCAAGTCCCCTGTCTAATTAAACTCCTTTCATATCTTGATGATGATATGTTTCTTAGGAAAACAGTATCATCTCTCCATACCATAATATAAATAATTTGTCCTTGGTTAGTCCCTTATATGTGTCTATTCATATTTGCATCTTTATGTTTCTCTTAACTTCAAAGTGTCTATATATTCTTGGTCTATTCTTCAAGAATGCTTAAAGGCTTTTTTTTCCTCCAATATTTTCTTATATCTGTTTAGGAGTCACTCCTCCCAGATTTGTGCCTTGAATGTCCCTGTCATCACCATAATAACTTTTCCTGGTGGGAAAAGCCTTCATCCTGACTTTAATCTTTGTCAGCCTTTATATATTTCTGAAGGGAAAATCTGTGTTGGTGCTGCTGCTGGTTGCATGTGGGCTTTGCACATTATATTACTTCAGATCTCAGAAAAAGCTCAAGTTGGAATATTCAAACTTTCACTGAACTCAGAGTGCTCTGATTATGGCCAAAACCTGATCAGTGCTCCTTTGGTTTGAGTTCTGCAAAATGCTGACCTAGATTCAGGTCTGTGGACCAGTGAGTCCCAAGCCAGTGGGCTTGCCCCTGGTTGGAATTCCAGTAGATTGCTGCTGGAGTTAGTTACTATCATCCAGCTCAAAAATTCTTGTAATTCAAAATGACAGAACTATAGGCATCCCTTTAGACTGTGATTCCAGCAGTGGTTATTTCTCTTCCATCTTTGGACTTTGCTGGAAGCTGGAAATCGGATCCCACTCCAGTCTTGGGATGTGACATAGATGCTGCCTGCTTTTGTATTTGTTTCTTGCTCAGCACACTATACCTGTAACCAAGAACATTCTCCCTGGACACAAGTCCCTTCCTTAGTCTGCCCTAGATTTGTGAACCAGGAATGGGTGGTAAGTGATAGAGCTGCCAGTTGGCACCTGTTCATGCATGCTACACAATTTTAGGTACATCTATAAAGGATCTGAGCCTACTTTTTACCCTATGAAGTTTCTTCCTATGCTACTATTTTTGCCATGCTATCCTCGACCAAACCCCATCGCCAATGGGGGAATCTTTCTTTCTCTCTCTCTTCCTCCTGGGCTGGAAAGAAGATTATTTTCAGTGATTTTTTTTTTTGTATTTCCCAATCAGGACAAATTCTGATACATTTTCTAGATGGGTTTGAAAGAGCTGGGGGAAAAAGGAGGCTCAACATGGAATTTCCTGCTACTCCACCATCTTGGCTGTGAAGACCACTTATTTTAAAATCAGCCGGAGTCCTGACTCCTAATTCAGGTTAGGGGAAAATCGTCAGTCTTTATTCTCAGTGAAGAAAGATTGGAGGTGGAAGAGAATGGGCAATAGCATGTGTGCAGCTGAGTCAAGAAGCTAGCTAGACCAGCAGCCACACGACCAGCAGCTACGAGCATAGAACCCAAGCCCAATCTCCCCCAGCCTCTCTTCCTGTCTCTCTGCCTCCATCCACCAAAATCATCATTTCCTATACAACACATCAGGACTTGCACAGAGAGTGGGCAGGGGCCATTCTTTATCCAAGCATATATATTAATAGAGTATAGTCCAATTACTATTTAGCCTCACATGCTTGGGACCTCAGTGCATCAACTCAAGCCTCAGCCCATTACACTTGGCTTCATCTCCCAGATATTTAACTTCTTGCTTATTTATCTTTTTGTTTGATTTGTCTAAGTCTAAAAGGGCCACATTAAGACTGCTAACCATTGCAGTTTAGCAACTCTGAGGAACCACTTCATACCTTATCAGATTGGTAATATGAAAGAAACGGGACATTATCAATGTTGATGAGGATATGGGAAAACTGGGGTATTGATGCACTCTTGGTGGAGTGGTGAATTGATCCAACCATTCTGGTTAACTTTTTTCATAATCTTCTTGGTTTTTTTGTATGGGTTTTTGTTTGTTTTTTAGTTTTTCCTTAATCTCTTTCATTTGCTTTTTAAAGTCTTTTTTGCGTTCTTCTATAAATTCTTTTGGACAGGTAACCATTTAATATTACTGTTTGGAACAGAAGTAGCTTTTTTTTACTTCACTGTTCTACTCTGAAGATGAAACCCAGTCTTCCCTATTTCCATAGTAAGTTTCTATGATTGGATTCTTTCTTCTTTACCACCTCTTTCTTTTTTTTCTGAGATGATTGGGGTTAAGTGGGGTTAATTGACTTGCCCAGGGTCACATAGGAAGTTTTAAGTGTCTGAGATCAGATTTGAACTTGGGTCCCTCCTGACTTCAGGGCTGCTGCTTTTTCCACTGCACCACCTAGCTGTCCCATTCTTTCTTTTTTTTAATGAGAGATATTAGTGTAAGCACCTCTGATCCTGGGATGGGGGATAGTGCCTCTAGCTGACCAAAGCAAAAATCTCCACCCTGACCACAGCCAGCAGCATCCCTGCCCCACTGATTATACAATCATTCAGTGTGCTGGTTCTTTCTTGCCTCATATCTCAGCAGCTGGGCCTGGCATTTCCTCAGTCTCCCAGGACTCAGACCCTCAACTCCCCATGCTGTCTCAGTGAAAATTCCTGTGGTTTGGAATGAGTCTGCTGCCAAATCCAGCTAACCAAAACCCACTGGCTGTTTCTATGGCGCTAACCTGGAGATATGTATACTTTACACAAGGCTAATTCCTATTCAGGAGTCTTTCTCAATTTATCCCAGAAGGGCACCTATTTTGCCCCAAGTCTTTTTTTTTTACTAGTCTGTGCTTGCCCTGAGGGACAAATTTGTTCTGTTGATGAGGAGAATCTAGAGAGTTTGAAATTTATTGACCTACTCCACCATCTTCCCAGAATCCTCCCCCATCCAAACATTCTGGAGCAGTTTGTAATTATGCCCAAAGAACTATAAAATTGTGCATGCCTTTTGATCTAGCAATACCACTACTAGATCTTTATCCAAGAGACTTTTAAAAAAGGAAAGGACCAATTTGTGCAAACATATTTAGAGTAGCTTTTTGGTAGTGGCAAAGAATTAGAAATTGAGGGGATATGCATTAAGTAGGGAGTGACTAAAGAAGTAATATATGATTGTAATGGAATACTTTTGTGCTATAAAAATGATATGCAGAATGATTTCAGAAAAACTTGAAGTTGCATAAACTGATGTAGGGTGAAATGAGAACTAGGAGAATATTATAAAGAATAACAGCAATACTATATGAAGAACAACTGTGAAGGACTCAGCAAAATAATGCTCTGAGATAATACCAAAGGGCTCATGATGTAAAATTCTATCTGCCTGCAAAGAGGGACTTTATGGAGTCTGAGTACAGATCAATTCATACTATTTTTCATTTTTTGTTTGAATTTCTTGCACAAAATTTTGGATATGGGAATGTTTTATATGATTATACATGTATAATTTACATCAGGTTGCTTACTGCCCCACACTTTCACAGAAGGGAGGGGAGAGAGGAAGGAAAAAACTGAAACTGGAAAATTTTTAAATGAGTGTTAAAAATTGTTTTTACATGCAATTGGGGGGAAATAAAATATTAAAATAAGAAAAAAATTATAATTTTGATATCTGTTTCTCCTTCTCCACCCCTCCCCTATTTCAGTTATCTTTTTTTAGGTATTTAGATGCTATGACATTAGATATAGGTATATCATTTATATTATTCCATCTACCATAGCTGCTCTTGCTTCTCTCTCTTAGTCATGTGGCTTTAGTTTGTTTTTGTTTTTTTACTGTTGTCTTGTCTGAGATAATTTTTTGCTTTCCTTACTTATTTTCTTATGCACCTGAGATATAATAGATTCATCTGTAGCCTTTCATTCTAAGTTTGTGTGAATCATTATGTTGTTCAAGTATTTCTTAAAAGCAACATATTCTTAAAAATCTGCTTTCTGATCAATTATACCACCCTTCTTTATTTTATGAGTGAGACAATACCACTCACATTCTTGCTTGAAATGTTAAGATGTTTTTGTCCTTCTTTTTATATCCTATTATGATGTTTCCCTTTTCCTGCCTCCACCCCAATCTACATTGACAAAAGAAAAAGGAGGTGGTAAAAAAAAAAAAGGATTGGTATTAACACTATTTTTCTAAAATTGAGTGCTCTGCTGGTACTCCTTTTCCTTTTCTTTCTTCATCTACTCCAGACCTAACTTCCTATGACTTACCCTCTTCTTTTGATTCTCAAGCACCATGTCAAAAAACTGAACTACTTCCATTTAAATTATCTCAGGAAGATTTTGAAGATAAACTGGCAAGATTAAGTGTCGGACACTGAGTTCTTCTCTCACACTAAATGGTCAAACATCAAACTCTATTGTAGAGAGCACAACTTCAACTTCAACTAGCCAACTAGTTCAAATGCCAAATACAGACTTACCTAAAAGACTATTTTGCAAAGAACTCAAAGAAGACAAACACTCACATGGTAATATGAGGGAGGTATAAAAAGACATTCCCAAAGTTTCTTTGGAGAATTTTATTATAAATCATGAGAAATGGGAGATGCTGGCACAGGACCCCAAATCAAAGAAAGTGCTACTATACTCCATAAGTAAAATAGAATCACAGAAGCACAAAGGAAATGCAAGCTCTGCAAATCCAGAGCTAGCTCCTTTCCAAATATTCTAATGGACTACTTGTGCCCAACTCATGATAAAGCCTTCCAGACTCATATTAGACTGATCAGTCACAACCAAAAACACTAAACTGATTCCACAATCACAATGTCATTGGTCTTCTTCAAAGCAAAGGATGAACAACAATAATACATTCTCAATTACTGAAGCTTATGTTTTATAATTCTTCCTGCTTAAATTGTCTCTTTCCTTGTAAACTCTTGCCTGTATCTATCTCCACCTACTTTCTCATCAATTCAAATGTATTTTTAAATTAAATCTGTATGAATGTTGCAATCTTCTTTTTTCCTACTTCCTATTAGAATGAATTTCATGAGACGTCCATTCCTCACTACCTCTATCTTTTTATATTCTTCTTCTGACTCTTTCCAATCAGGAGTAATAGTTTCTCCTTGTCCCTCATTTGTTCCCTTGGATATTCCTTTTCCCTACCCTTTTCTTTTTTCCTTCAATCTAACAAACCAATTCTAAAGTATACCCAGGACCTGAGTTTTCTTTTACTTCTATAATGGTTCTTGAATACGTTAGGATTTTTGAAGACACAATGGTCTTTTTCCCCCAGTAAGGTTATAAATACTTGGTAATATTTTAGCCACTTCACATTTTTTTCACTTGCATCTCATGCTGAGTATTTCAAAGACTATGTTCAGCTCTAGTCTTCTCAATCTGAAGGCTGTGACACCTTCTATACTAGTAAGAATCCATTTTCCCCTGTAGAATTATTGAAAATTTTGCAAGATGTTATTCTTGGTTGTTATTTATTCTTGGTTGTTATTTTTTCTTATGCTTTTTGGTAAATAATAAGTTTTGTTTTTCCTTTAGAGTAACTGTTCATAAGTCTTACTGCATTCTGATTTTAGTTCCTTGGTACCTGAATTCTTTCTTTCAGGCTGTTCATAGTATTTTTTCTCTTTGAATTGAAAATGAGACTTGGCTGTTGTATATATTGGTTTGGTGAATTTGGGCTTTCTTTCAGAAGGAGGTGTCCGGAGGATTATTTTTATTTCCTTTATTTCCACTTAACTCTATGACTCTAATAGACCTAAGCAGTTTCCCTTTATGATTTATCGAAATAGGATATCCAGGTTTGTTATTTGGTCATAGTTTTCAAGAAGTCCTGTTCTTCTGATCACTTAATTTTATAGTAAGCATCTAACTTATTCTTTTCATTTTTTGTCTTTTTGCCTTGTTCCAACATTACTTGTTGCCTTATTAAATCAGTAAGTCTTATATGTGTCATTTTTTCAGTATGTCAACTACTTGGGTAAGGTTATCCACTTTTTGCTTTAAATTATTTCATTCTCTTCCCAAATGTTCTAATTTTATTTTTTAACCTCTTGTTTTGGCTTTTCATTGATTTCTTCCTTTTTTCCCTCCATTCTGACCAACCCATTCATTTTCTGAGGTTCTACTTGTAATTATTACATGTATTTCCTTTCTCTGGGATTTTATTTAGAGATTTCCTTAACTTATAGTATCATAGAAGTTTGAGGACTTTTTCTTTTACTTATGTTTACAACTCCTTTTCTTGATCCAATTCTCATGAAAGACACATGAAAAGGCATGAAAAAGTGTTATGGGTTGAATTCTGCATTTTATATGTATGCATCAATAGTTTTTCTAGCTATATGTATGCTGTTTCAACAATGCAAATCACAACATTTGATTTCTATTGATTCACTGAAAAAAAGTTTTTAAACAAGATAAAGGGAAGAATTGGAACAGGGAAATACATCAAAAGGAATCAGTGGAAAGCAAAGTGGAATAGACTTTATCTTGGTCTTGTTTTATTTTTGCATTATTATCTGAATGTTTTTCATTATAACATATTATATGCATATATAGAGTGTATATATGTGTGTGTGTATGTGTGTGAAATGAAGATTTCAACTTATCCATGACTTTCATTTTGTAAGATACTTTTTCATGCACTCTCATATGTCTTTCATGAGAATTGGACCAAGAAAAGAACTTGTAAACATGAGTAAACAGAAAAAAAAAAACCTATAATACTGTAGGTTAAAGGAATCTCAAGATAAAATCCCAGAGGAAGGAAATACATGAAATAATTTCAAGTAGAACCTCAGAAAATGAATAGGTTTGTCAGATTGGAATGAAGAGCCAAAACAAAAAGTTTAAAAAAAAATGAAATTAGAACACTTGGAAAGAGAATGAAATAATTTAGAGGAAAAAGTGGACAACCTTACCTAAGTAGCTGACATACTGAGGGGGGGGAGAGAGAATGACATATAAAATTTAATGATTCAATAAGGCAAATATCTCAACCTAGATTCTCTCATCTAAATCAAATCTATAAGAAAGAATTATAAATTTCTTAAGAACACCACAGCTAGCAATAAAATACCAAGAAAAAATGTATCTCCTTTACATAAAGAACCATAGAACTGATGTCAACTTTCCTGGACTATTTAGATACAATAAGGATCAAAATTATGGATTTATCTAGATAGACCCCTGAAATTCTAAAGTTCAGGGATTTGTTTGGTTTCTCTGTTGTGTAGCTGTCCTTGGTATCTTTAACAAAAAAGAAAAAGACACATACAACAATTACTAAGGCACTTGTGATCTCTAACTGTGTTTAATAAAGGGTTATTTTCATTCAGGGTGCATCCGTGCAGGAGCTGAGTGACACCCAAAATAATACGATGCAAATTCTTCTCTTTCTCTTATTATAGAGAACACTAAATATCATCACATCACAACTTGCATCTTGTGCTTTCTAGATTCAATCATTCTTTTCTGCTTAAGGAGGACTTGCATTACAGCTTTTCTCTCTTCTTCCCTTCTGCCCCCGCTATCTTATTTCAACAAGAGCAAGGTCCACAAAGAAAGGCATTTTAAAAAGCATTACTAAGAAGATAGAACATTGATGCCCCAAAGTGTACAATGTAACAACAGGGTTTAATAAAATGGTATTTGGTGACTGTTTTTTTGTTGCTGTTGGGTTTTTTTTTTTTTTTTGAGCCAAGAATGGGTAAGACTTCAAACAAGGGAGGCAAGTGCTTGTTCAACTGGCTTCTTTTAAAAGCAGAATACCAGAGTAGCATAAGAAAAATAGGCAGGTTTTTTTTCCCTGTAAGGGCTATTGTTGTCCTGAACACAAGATGGATTAAAGTTAACTACCAAAGATAAGAAAACACTGTCTGTATCTCCTGTGTGCTCCCAGAACTTGAAGAACTATAGGTAAAATAAACCAGATTGGATTAAGCAAAAAGAAAAATGTTTCTGTTGTTGACTTTAACTAATGAGGTTTTAAAAGACAGAGGAAAAAATGAAAACTATTATATGAATAACCAACTCTGCCTAGGTCACACTAAGTACTAGAGTTTGGTTTGCAGATGTTGTTCCAAATAAATATAATTTATTTTATGTTTTGAAAAACATGACAGTCTTCAGATTTGTAGATTGTGCCATGAAGAAGGGTTTCAGTATCTTTAAGGATTCAACATTTGTTCAAATTGGCTGGCTGACAACCTTTAAATGTGCTGTCAGTGGTCTTCAAAAGGAGCTTTAATAAACAATACTGTGAAAAATAATCCAACAATTTGTCTCATGGCATTATTGTTTTCCTCCAAGCAGATAGTAAGTAAGATGCATAAAAGCAGTTACTATACATGTTGCCAACCAGGAGATAAAGAATATATATTTTGTGGTATGGGGAAATGCCATTTTAAGTTTCATTTATTGGTGTTCTGTTTATGGTCCACTGAAGCAAAAGATCTATATGAATGATGGTGTGTCTGATATTCAATGAGCCTAGTTCTCTCCACCCCTGAGTGGACCATGCAGAAAAACATGGAAGAGATCTTCCTCTTTTTCACACTAGTGAAACAGAGCTTGTATTCAGCTGTTACTTAGACCTGCTTGAAATAATAGAAGAATTTATTCAGCACTGCTAGCACAAGGTATTGTACTAGACGCTAGGAATACAGAGAATCATGCTGCAGTCCCTTAGTCTCAAGGATCTTCTAGTCCAGTTGGGAAAAAGGTATCTGCTCAGGTTATTAACATAATTAAGTCAGCATATCAGTGACAAATAAGTGAAATGTATATATCCAAATAATTTATAATCTAGGGACCAGCCTTCTAGTTGACTTTTGCATTAACCCAGTTAGGAAGCATAATCAGATTTCACCTTTCTGGTTTATAAAAACCTGAAAAAACTTGTACTCCACTGGCATAATCTTCAAGAACCCATACTATAAGGAGACATTGAATGAAGACAGGGGAGAGAGATAATAAAATAAAATATTTTTACAGCTTAACATACATACTTATAAAATAGGAAGGACAGAAACAGGCAAGTTACTTTACCTCTCTGAGTCTCCATTCCTTTACATTTAAAGTGAGTGTTAGGCTAGATAAGCACTAAATTCCCTTCAAATTTTAATGAATATTTGAAGGTATTAGGAAAGGAACCAGAAGATTTAGGTCAAAAATTAGAGAAAAGAAAGATGGTTGAAATACTTCCTAGCTGTGTGACCCTGGGTAAATCACTTAACCCCAATTGCATCAGCAAAAACAAACAAACAAACAAAAGGAAAGGGAACACACTGTTACCAGAGATTGTGGGAAAGTAAGAATAGGATATAATTTTGAGGAGTAAAGATAAAATGGAAGTAGTTAGAAAATAGCCTCAGTCTTAAGCAAATAGTAATACTAAAGTTTAATGAAATCCCCCAGCTGAGAAAGCAGAGCAGAGGCATATGCTAGGTTTGAGAAGATAAAAGAAAGTTTGGAATAGCTTTTGTTGGGAGTGAGAAGGAGCTACCTTGTTGCAACAAAGATCCCACTGAAGTTGGAAAATGTATTTCTAGGGCACCTAGTCAATTTAGTTGTGACATCTATCTTGATTCAGCAAGATGTAAATGGGAGTCAGGAGATACAGATGATAGGAATAATTGATACCTGAGTTTTGGTAAGAGAGGAGTGGTGATGGGACAAGAAAGCTAGGAAGAAAAGAGTTTAATACAATATAAAGATGAACTATAGTAGTAGAGATTATGAAGGAAAGAAAATAAAAATCAGAGCAGGTCTAATCTGTCTAATCTGGTGGCCAGATTAAAAGTCTCAATGAAGACAAAGAATAGATTTGAGAGGAGTGATACATGTTAAAAGATGGAGTGATAGGTGATTATGAAGATTTTAGTTAAAATCTAATTAAGAGCTTTTTATTAAGGAAATGAAATACATAATAATAATGGTGAAATCTAGAGTATATCCAAACTTGTCCATGACTGAGATAGAGGATAGAAATAGGTGGTGGAATTTAAGGAAGTTAGGTAATTGGGACCTTAGGAGGTTTGGGGAAGTATCAATATGAAATGTTGAAACCCCTTAACAAAAGGGCCAGAGTTGAGGAGTAGAAAAAGACAATGAATCACATTTTGAACTCTTTAAGAAAGGAAGGAAAATGACCCTGAATGCTGATACAAAAGAGCCAGTATGATTTGAATAAAATAGAAATTTTTTTCAAAGGCACTTCAAAGGAGAAAACTTACTGAATGATGGTTTAAAAGGAGAGAGAAAAGGAGTCCAGAAGTGGCAGTGAGGAATTATTCCAGCTCCCTCACCTCCAGGAATCATATTTCAAGGAAGTGTAAATGAAGGTACAATCAGCAAAGATGGCCATACTTACATCGAGAATAGAAAATGGAAGGAGAAATATAAGAAATACAAAACGAGAGAAAATGTATAATGAAATAAGAATTTTAATGGAAACACAGAAGTAATGGGGAAAATTAAAATAGAACATGAGTAGAATGGGATTGAGAAGGATAGAGATGACAGAACAAACAGAAGTCAGGGTTTGAGGGTCATTTACTCCTAAATGGTCAGTAAACCAAGCACAGAGAAAGGAACTGATCATGGGAATTGACAAAACATAAGGATACCCAGCATCTAAACCCCACTGCCTTTTGGGTCATGTATAACTGATTCTTCAGAAATTTTTGTTTTAACCAAATGGAATTGTCAGAGGAGAGAGAGTGGGCTTTTAAAACAAATTTTTGTACAGGAGAGCAACATTGGGTCATTGTAAATACTCCACAATCTCCAAAATGCAATCTAATCTACTCTCTTTTAAATTCTGGCCCAATTCCTTACTCACCTGAAGTTCAAAAGATAGACAGACAAACATAAAGGTATATATACATATATAGTAAATATACAAATATATGTATGTACATACATATGTACAGTTATCCTTATAACATTATAACTTTCCCCATCATGGTTTTGATACATCACAGGTCACACTATAAGAAATTAAATGGGATTGGGGGAGAGGAGTTTTGCAGAAGCCACAAATGACATATAATGGCCAGCAGATGACACAAAAAAAGTTTAGAAACTCATATGTGCATAAAAATATATAATGTATAATAAGTATAATAAAAATATTATATGTAAAAATATTGTATAATACCAATCCAAATTGTATAATGAAGCATTACAAATACTGAATAAAAGAAAAGAAATCAGACTTCTTCTCTGGTAGGAAGGAGGACCAAAAAATTTACATGGATTTTCCAGATCATGGGGGCATTACTCTTAACCACCATGATGTGGAAGGGGTGTGTGTGTGTGTGTGTGTGTGTGTGTGTGTGTGCACATGCGCGCATGCCCTACATCAATAGACCAGCCATTCAACTATATATGTCATATTCTGAAAAATAGACATTTTTTGCCCATTACATTTTCTCTGTGGAGACTATTAGATTAACATCTTTTGAGTAACTATGTCTTTCATGTTGTGGGGTTTAATGCAATCATACATTATACACAAACAGAAAGTTGTGAAAGATCTTATTATTTATAAAGAATTTCTCTTTCACTTGGACCTTGCATAGGGTATTTTCCATGATAATGTAAATGCTTGGTTTATAAGTAAATCTAAGTTGATCTTAATAATTAGTGGGTTACTAATGCTGAGTGAAATGAGCAGAACCAGGAAATCATTACACATGGCAACAACAAGACTATACAATGATCAATTCTGATTGACTTGGCTCTCTTCAACAATGAGATGATTCAAGCCAGTTCCAATGGTCTTTTGATGAAGAAGAGAGCTATCTGCACCCAGAGAAAGGATTGTGAGAACTGAGTGTGGATCACAACATAGAATTTTTACCCTTTTTGTTGTTGTTTGGTTGCATTTTGTTTTATTTTTCATTTTTTCCCTTTTGATCTCATTTTTCTTGCGCAGCAATCATGTGCAGAATTGCACATATTTAACATATATTTGATTACTTACCATCTAGGTGAGAGAGTGGGGGGAAGGGAGGGAAAAAATTTAGAACAAGATTTTCTAAGAATGAAAGCTGAAAATTATCCATGTATATATTTTGAAAATAAAAAGCTTTAATTAAAAAATAATTAGTGAGTTTCTTTTACTATGGCTAGAATTATTTCTCTCAGAAATACTAAGCATATATTTATCTCCTACATTATACTTTGGATTCAATTATAAAATTTTCTAGTTTTCCATTAACAGTATGCACTATAAAAATCTCAGTAAACTGCAAGATTTATAGTAAACTCAAAAAGTTATGAATTTTATTTGTCTGCACAAAAAGGAGCTGCATGACATTTATGTATGCTTCAATTGTTTTCAAATCTATGAAGCAGTCATATCAAGTGGAATCAGGAAGACCTGAGTTCACATCCTGTCTCAGAAACTAATTAGCTGGGGGACCCCAGGCAAGGCACTTAAACATGAATAACCTCAGTTTTCTAATCTGTAAAATAAAGCTAAAAATAGAATCTGTCTCAAAGGATTGCTTTGAGACATTTGGAATGAGATAATATTTGGAAAATGTTTAATAAATCTTAAAAGTATTGTATAGATGCTAGTTATTATTATTATTAGAAAAAAATCTGGTTCCACATATAAGCTTTTTTTTCTTTATATATTAAAAAGTTCATATTTGTAGATGATTGTTAAGTTTATACTTTAAAAAGGAATTTAAAAGAAAAAGTGATAAAGGTCATTGAACATCTGCAGTTACTTTTATCAAAAGATTATGTGTGCATAAACTAAGTTCTAGGACTATATTTTTCACTACTGCATAAAATCTCTGTTTATAATAAACAAAAAAAGAAAACAATATGGCCACAGAATCCCAAAGCTGTATTTGAATTATGATGAGCCAAATGATATTAGCCATTTTCTGGGTTGCCTGAGGAACTCCCAATAAAGGTAGATGATACTTTATTCTAGGTAGATGGTACTTTATTCTAAACATCTTTTGTTGGGACTAAAATGATGTTCTTTTCTACCATGCTGCAAAAGAATTGTAGGGGAATTATAACTTCCTGGGAGACTATTTGTATAGGTATACAATAAATACAAATATATATACATAAATACAAAAAAATACAATAAAGTATATTTTATTCACTTTTTTATTATTTCTAGTGCTTCATCTTTTTTCATAAAATTTTACTCTAACTTTTGGGGGTATAGCCAAGATGGTGGAGTGAAGCCAGGAAGCTGCTTGAGCTCTCACAATTTCCCTCAAAAGCAACATGAAACCAAGCCTTTAAATAGATTCTGGAATGACAGAGCCCACAAAGAGATGGAACAATCCACATTTTCAGCTCAAGATAGGTTGGAAGGATTTCAAGAAAAGTCAGTCACACTGGGGTGAATGGGCTGCACAGTTCGGGTCAGACAATGTTGGAGAAAGTTAGCATGGATCAGCAACTAAAACCCTCAGTCCTAGTTCAAAAGAATAGTAGCACACTAGACCATTGGAGCAGCCTCCAGTTCCAGCACAGAAGGCAAAATACCATCCAGGGAAACCAGATAACAACAGGTGGGTCTAGGTTGGGCTACCTTTGGCACTGTGAGCAAGACACCAACATAAAGGGCCCCTGTGCTCAGAGTCAAAGCACAAAGCTGCATGAGAAACTTGGAACAGAGACTCCTGTGTCCCAAGAGCAGAACTTGACTTTAAAAGTCACAAAATGGGGAGGGAAAGAAAGAGAAAGGGAAGGAAGGAAGGAAGGAAGGAAGGAAGGAAGGAAGGAAGGAAGGAAGGAAGGAAGGAAGGAAGAAAGAAAGGAAAGAAAGAAGAGAAGAAGGAAGAGAGGGAGGGAAGGAGAGAGGGAAAAAGAAAGGGAGGGAATGAAGGAGGAAGAAAGGGAGGGAAAGAGGGAGAGAGAGAGAGAGAGATGTTATATCTTCTTTTGTAGTTGGTTAAATTTTTTCATAATCTTGTTTTTCTTGGATTTTATTTGGGGGGATTATTTTTATTAGTTTTTCCTCAGTTTCTCTCATTTGGTTTTTAAAGTCTTTTTTTGAGTTCTTCTATAAATTGTTTCTGGGCTGATTGCCATTTAATGCTACTGTTTAGGGTAGAAGAGGCATTTTTTACTTCCCTGTCCTCCTGTAGAGATGAGCCCTAGTTTTCCCAATTCCCATAAGAAGTTTCTTTGGTTGGGTTCTTTCTTCTTTGTCTGTTCATTTTTTAAATGAGAATTATTAGTGTAAGCACCTCTAATCCTGAAGTGGTGGGGAAATGATGCCTCTGGCTTCACATCAGTTCTCTCCTCTGACCTGGAACCACAAAACAAAAATTTCACTCTCCTGGAAGTGCCCACAGCCAGTAGCATCCCTGCCCCACTGCTTCTGCACTCAGTGAATATGTTGGTTCCTTCTTGTCCAGGGTCACATCTCTATAGCACAACTGGGCTTGATGTTACTTGTCAGGAGAGTTTCCCTCACTCTTCCTGGACTTAGATGCCCAGCACCCTTTGCTGTTTGGGAGGTGAAAGTTACCCAGCTAGCCCCAGGCTTGCAATTTCTAGGGAGCTAGCTTGGAGGTGTTTATACTTCCCAGATTAGCCTCAGAAATAGCCTTGTTCTGCCTATTCTGCCCCAAATCTTAGTTGTTTTTCACAGGTCCATATTCACCCTGAGAAACAATTTTCTTTTGTTTATGGGGGAAATCTGGAGAGCTTAGAATTTTCTGACTTACTTTGCCATCTTCCCAGAATCTTCTCTATATTGGAGATTCTTTAGATGAATTAGATGTTTGCTATGGACCCTTCCAAATCTGACATTCTGTGATTGTGTGTACATATGTACATATGTGTGTATATGTATGTGTGTGTATATATGTATATATATACACACATAATGTATATACACACAATATATGTGTGTATATACACAAAATATATCTAGGAATAGCAATAGGATGCTACACAAATTAGATTCCTTGGAGATATGTTATTCCATGATTCTCAATAATTTTCTATCACTAGAAGAACACTGGTGTTTTTTAAAAAATGAATTTTTTAATTCCACTTCAATCCCTTTGCTCTCTTGTATGCTTTTCTTTACTAGAACAATCTCTGTCATCATTATCCTCAATGATGAGGGTGAGGGTGAAAATGAGGATACTGGTGCTAATTTATAAAACAATAGCTTATATTTATATAATATGTTACATAATAGACATTACCTAATTTGATCTTCACAACACATTTGTGAGATGGGTACAATTGTTACCACTTTGCCTACCTTATATATGAAGAAATTGAGACTCAGAGGAGTATATTAGAGTACCACTAGTAAGTATGAGTTGTTCCATTTTTTGCATCCCCCTATCCTGGGTTAGGAGGAAGAGTCAATTTATTCTTGCTCTCCACTATTACTTTTTAAATCCTGTCTCTAGCATTATCACTCTCCTTTTCCTTTACTTTTCACCCCACCTGCTTAAATCACCCTACCTGCAGTCTATTTCCATCATCTACCAGATTCCAAATCATTGTCCTTTCTTGTGGGATTCAGTTCCTGACTCATGACCACTGAACTTAAGAACTTCAAAATATGCATTATTCTTCCTTTGGACATACTGTCCTCTCACTTAATCAACCTCTTTAATTCCATGTTTCCGTCTACTACAACCACTCTTGGGGATCAACATACCTTAGACCTGAACATAACTGTGTCATCTTTATGATTTTGAATTTTGACATTTTCCTTTATGATCACAATTCTCTGTCCTTACATTCCCCCCCCCCATTTATTTCTCATAGACCAGTGCTCCATTCTTGCCTTCCTTCCCTTCTTCCAGAACATCAGCACTACTCTGGATTCTTTTCCTCCTTCATAATCTTAAACCCAAAATTGACTAGTTCTCCTATATACAGGCCTTCACCTGTCAGTCTCCTGCCCTGTTAACTTTACTGTCATCCATACCCTCCCAATCATCTACAAACAACATGTCATAATGGATAAAGTATTAAACTGGGAGTCAGGAAGACTCGATTTGGTATGTACTAGATATAAAACTATAGGCAAGCCACTTAATGTCTCTGAAATTTAGTTTCCTCAACTATAAAATGTGGATAACACCTGTAGTATCTAATTGATTGTATTTTTCTGAGTCAACAGTGAAAAGGGCTCTTTATATGTTGGTTATATAATTTGTCCTCTAGATTTACTCCCCAACTCTGACTTTCAACATAGCCATCTCTGAGAAGTTATATTCCCCATATCACCATATTTGTGAAGACTAATTGGATGTGGTATTTGTGATCTCAAATAAATTATGATGTTGTCTAAATGGTAACTATATCACAATATATCAAGTACTATAAAACAGATTTTGTAAAAATGCCAGAATGAACTAGGAACATTAAAGAGCTCACATAGGAACACACACTTCACCCCCACTGTGTCTTACTGATGTAAGGTCAAGTCTTTGATGGACTACTGTGTAGATCAAAGGACTCTCATTTAAACCAAAAAAGCCATCTTCCATTCTTCTTCCCTATGGTAGTGAATTAGACTGCTAAATTAAAAAGTAAAAAAGCTAACTGGAAGACAAATACAAGAAAAATAAAAAGACCTCCTCCCTAAGGATGATTTTAATTAACTGCCTTAATTTTGTTCTCAATATGATCATAATCATTAATAAATGTTTGCTGAAGGTGACTATATATTGTACAAGACATTGTGCCAGGTATTATAAACATAAAAGTGTAACTACATTATAAAATATTAATGAAATAGTTAATTTTAAAATTTTGTTGTATCTATGCCTGTATATGTTTGTCAGTACAGTATATCTACCTTGGATTGTAATCTTTTCAATTCAATTCAACTAGGATCTAAATGCCTACTTGCATGCAGGGAATTGTGTTATGGCACTGGGATTTGAAAAACAAAAATGAAATTCCTCCCCTAAGGGAGCTTACATTCTGCTGGACCAACTCTGTGGGACTCTCTTCGCACAGCACCTGGCACAACATTGCTATACACAACTACTTTCAGTGATGATCCTTTGGAAGTGTGTATTGATACATTCTGAGCATTTGCTCTCACCATATGGAAATTCTATGCCTTTTTAAAACCCTTCATGATTTATTTTCCATCACAATCTGTAACCCAGTGCTTATTAAGATTTTTTCTATGGAATTTCTTCAGCTACACCTGTTTACAAGATTCACATTTTTCTTCATCTCTTAGAATGAGTCCATTGGTGGATGCTAAGAGCATTGATTCATATATGATTTATTGACTCTGCAGGGAAATCTTTAGTTTCTATTTGGTAGCAACTCCTTATAGTTTATCCCCATGCCAAAAACATTTCACATATTTTGACAAAAAAAAGATTGAGAAGATTGTCAGGCTAGTTAACTTCCTTCTAAATTTGAATTTAATTTTTAAAAACTTATGCTGCCCAAGCTAATTTTAACAGAAATGTGTTTGGGCAAGCAGATGTTTGCTTATCTCCACCCCCCCCCCAACTGCCCTGAGAGTCATACTACAGGATGATGAAACTGCTGGATATATCTCAGTCATTTGAATTCTAAGGTGATGATATTGAAAATAATCACTCTCAATTACTAAGCCAAAAGATCAAGCATTTGCTGTCAGTTCAGTGAGGGAAAAATTCAAAGAAGAAATATTATAAGCATTTTCACTAAAAATGCACAGCATATATACAAATGCCAACTTTTGCCACTTTTATTTGACATAATGAACATTCTAACAATTTCAACAATATGAGAAAAATATAAAGGGGAAAATATAATAACATTGGAAACAAAGAGGTCAAAATATCATTATTCATGAATGGACATGATATCAGTTCAGTGATATCAACCAAAAAATTTATTAATGAATTCAAAATAATGAGTTAAGCAATGCTTAATTAGATTAATACACACAAACACTCATCATCATCATCATCATTATCATCATCATCACCATCCCTATTTTTAAAATAAACTTTTCTGGATGCATTCTATTTCATGTATTATCATAGCTATTCCCAGTATCCTTCCCTCTCTCCCTTCCAGAGAGTCATCCCATTTAACAAATTGTATTTTTAAAAGGCAAAAAAAAAAAACCTGGGTGCAACTGCTGAATACATTGAAAAGTCCAAAAATATGTGCTATGGATAAAGGTTATGGACCTTTCACCTCTCCAAAAGGGTAGGTCATATTTCTTCATCTGCGTTAACCTTGATCCTTATAATTTTATTAAGATTGCATGTCCATTTAAAAGGCATTGAGAAACATGGTATAAAGTGACAGTGTAAGCCTAATTTCTGATGGACTACTTTCCAGATTGTTTCAACAGCAGTTTTTTTTTCTCATTAAATAAGGAATTTTTCCTACATTACATTTTCTACTTTATCAAATACTAGGCTATTGAATTCCTTCATTTCTGATTATCCTTTATGTGCAATTAAAAATACACAATTCAGAAAATTGCTTAGCAATTTGGTGAGAAATGAATTCAGAACCACATCTCATACCATATATCATTGCCTGAAAATATATCTAAATGTTAACAAAATATTTTGTTAAAAGATGTGAAATTGAAATAACATATATATGTCAAGTGAGAAAAGTAAATAATTTTTTAAATTCAACAAAAGAAATTATTAAGGATAAGACAGATGAGTTTGCATGAAAAAAAATTTTCAGTAAAAACAAATTTATCAATTTTTTTTAAATATTAAGAAAATATTTAGAACAAAAATTTACATGTAAACACTTGACAAGTATATGAAGATTTTTAGAAATTAAAAAAACTAACTCTTAGTCCACAATACATAAATGTCCAAATAATATGAACAGATAATTTTTCAATTGATTTTTAGTCTATCTTTCCCTGGCTCTTTATTGAATATGATTTTTATTGCATCATGGTCTGAAAAGAAAGTATTTACTATTTCTGCCTTTCTGCATTTTATTGTGAAGTTTTTATGTCCTAATATATGATCAATTTTTCTGTAAATGCTATGTACTGCTGAGAAAAAGGTGTATTCCTTTCTATCCCTATTCAGTTTTCTCCAGAGATCTATCATATCTAAGTTTTCTAGGATTTTATTAACCTCCCTAATTTCTTTCTTCTTTACTTTGCAGTTAAATTTGTCTGATTCTTAAAGGATCTGTTTTTTTTCCAGGTCAGCTATTTTTCCAATGAGGTATTTTACATTTTCTTCCATTTTTTCATTCTTTTTAGTTTGTTTGACTGATTGTAATTGTCTCATAGAGTCATTAGCTTCCATTTGCCCCATTTTAGTTTTTAATGTGTGATTTTCTTCAGTTAGCTTTTGTAATTCTTTTTTTCCATTTGATTAATTCTACTTTTCAAGCTATTGTTTTCTTCAGTGAATTTTTTCGTGTGTTTAGCCAATTGTATTTTTTAAGTAATTGCCTTCCTTTTCCAAGTTGTTGACTCTCTCTTGTATACTTCTCATTTCTTTTCTCATTTTTTTCTAAAATCTTTTATGAGTACTTCCAAGAAGCTTCTTTAAGCTTGAGACCAATTCATATCACTCTTTTGAGATTTCTGTTGTGAACATTTTGTCCTCATCTGAGTTGATGTTTTGGTCTTTCCTGTCACCATAGTAGCTTTCTATGGTCAAGGTTCTTTTCTGTTTCTTGTTCATTTTTTTTTCTTTTTATATTTCCTCTATTTTTATTTTTATGTTTGAGCTCTTTGGGCACTCTCCCAGGCTTTCTGTGCAGCTTTGAGCTTTGGCTTTGAGCATAAAGGCTCCTTGTATTTAAAGTTTTGCTCATAGTAGGGGGCAGTTTAGCTGTTCTTTCCAGTAAACAGCCTGTTTTCCCAGAATTTGTCTTTTGAGTTGGTACTAGGGGCTGCCCTACTGGTCTGCTCCACTATTTAGCCAGGACAAAGAACTTTAGTTGCTGATCTGCTATGTTTAAGACTCTCTCACTGACTTTCCCAAATATCACCTGAGCTTGGCTGAACACACCTTTCACCCCTGTAAGATTAATTTTTTTTGAAGTCCTTGCAATCTATCTTCATGTGGAGAGTGGTTTCATTCCAGATAATTTTCAAAAGAGCAATTGAAAGCTTCTAAAAATTAGTTATAAAAATTCTGAACTTTACTATAAATAAAAAAATAAAAAATAAAACAATTTTAAGGTACCAGCTCATGTTAAAATTGTATCTTATTCTGGTATACCTGAATACCACCCTCACTTCTAGTTAATATAATTTTCTAAGTAGCCAATATAAAGCAATATTAATAGGAAGTAAGATTGCAAAAGACAACCTAGTTGTTGCTTATAGATTGTCCCACAGATTAAAGGAACATAAGGGTTATTTGAAAATTAAATCATTTTTAGAACAACGTGGAAAGCCTTGCATGAACTGATACTGAATGAAATGAGCCAAACAAGAACACTGTAAACTGTAACAGTAACATTGTGCAATGATCATTTATGATAGGCTTATCTCTTTTCAGCAATGCAATGATCCAAGACAATTGTAAAAGACTCAAGATGGAAAATGTAATTCACATCTAAGAGAAAGAACTATGGAATCTGAATGCAGACCAAAACATACTATTTTTTACTTTTTTGGTTTCTTTTTCTTTCTTTCTTTTTCTCCCTTTTCTTCTGATTTTTCTTTCACAACATGACTAATGTGGAAATGTGTTTAATATGATTGTAAATACATAACATGTCAGATTGCTTCCTTTTTTAGGAAAGGGAAAAGGAGAGGGAGGGGAGAAAGGAAAAGGATGGAGGGAGAAAAATATGAAACTCAAAATCATACAAAAATAAGTGTTAAAAACTATATTTGCCTGTAATTGGGAAAAATTCAATAATATTAAGTATCCAAAAAAAGAAAATTATATCACAAATTAACTAAAAGTCACAACCTAAAACTATATGTCAAATCAAATGAAACCAGTTTATAGTCACATCCTTTGGTTTTGCTAACTGTCCATGGTCTGTAAACCTCAGATAGCCATCTATAGTAAGACTAGCAGAACACCAAATGTTACTGATAATGTTGAGATGACATGGATGTGTTAATGAACTAACCTCAAGGAGGCATAGATAAGAGTTAGTCTGTCAGTCCTATAAAAATAAGACCCCAAAATTTCTCCACCAAATGCTCTTCCATGGGTACATGCTGCTTAAGTGATCCCAACTCCAATCCAAAGTTATATAAGTGATTCTTATCCTCCCCATCATCTTCCTCACACTACCTGCCTTCCTTTACTACTCTATCTCTGCCTCCATGCCATCTATATTTCCCTACATATATAATTTTCATACCATGTCTTTTTTCTCTATACTTTCTGTGCCATTTGCACCTGTTCCCTCTGTGCCTTATTAAAGTGTAATTGAAACATTATTCCCCATTGCCATCATGGTTTTTCACAGAGAATATCCAAAGAACTGGGTATACCTACCCCCATTTGATCCAGAGGTTCCCCAGTGTGGCTCCATTCCCTTATTCAATTAAGAATTCCATAAATTAATTAGCAATTCACACTACATGCCCTTCAAATTGACACATATAATTAAAAGCAATGAAACCAAATGATGGCAGTTTGAGGTAGAATTTCAATCATAAGATATTTATACACATACATACATATGTATACACACATATACATATACATATACACACACACATACACACATACATACATATATATATGGGGAAATTTTTACATATATATATGGTGGGACTGCAAATGTATAGAATTTTTGGAGGTAATATGGCAATTCAAAAGAAAAGTTAACAAAAGTAATATTCTTTAACTCAGTAATTCTAAAATAGAATGTAAAACATACTGAAACTGTTGTCAAGAACAAAGCAAGAGGTATCTGGGTAAAGCATTTTTTGCAAATGGAAAAAAATCTAGAAGCAAAGCAAATGTCCAACAACAGGGGGATGGTTAAATTACTTGTGGTACATTAATGTAATGGAATATCACAGATTAAATTGAAATTGCAACTACGTTGGCAAATATGAAGAATATAAATGAGAGGCATGTGAAGTTACATGGCCTGATGTAGTCATCCAAAGCATGCCAGCTTTGAAGAAAAGACTTAGGTTTAAATCTCATCTCACACACTTTATTTGCTGTTTAACCATGCATGTTAATCTCTCAGAACTTCTATTTTCTCATTTGTAAAATGCAATTAATACTTATGGTATCTACTTCACAGGGTTCTTGTGTTCCACAAGTATTTGCAAATTGTTATATAACAATTAAAACAATATATAGATTTTAGATATGATTATAAAGAAACATAGGGAGTGGAGCCAAGATGGCAAGGAGGAGACACATCTTTTTCTGAGCTCTCCCCCCTCAAATTAATAGCAAATCAAACCTCTGAACTCATTTTGGAGTGACAGAACCCACATATATTTGGAGTGTAACACATTTCCAGCGAACACAATTTGGAAGATCTTCAAAAAATGTCTGTTTTAATTGGGCATGGAGGGAGGCAGGCTGAGCACAGGTAGCTGAGCACAGGCAGTGCAGAGACCTATGGTAGTGGGCATCCCATGTGCCATGAAATCTACTGGGAGAAATCTACAGCAAGGAATCTACAGTAGTATTGATTATTCTATCCTTTCTGCAAGCTAAGAAGATCAGCAGATTAGCTTTAAGATATGCAACACATATACAAAAGGCAAATAGTGAGCCCTTAAACCCGAGAATATCATGGGACTTGGCCACACTCACCCAGTACTGGAAGTTAGTCAGCAGTGAGCCAGCACAGCCACTGTCACATGTAGAGGTAGCTTGAACAATCTCCCCTTTGTCTTAAAAGCAGACCTTTTTTTAAAAAATGAGCAAAAAAGCAAAAGAACTCTGACCATAGATAGTTTTTAATGGAAAAAGAAAAGAACAAATCTCAAACCCTGAAGACACTAAAAGCAGATCACATCCAGATGAAGCCCCAAAGGATGATAAAAATTGGTCCCCATCTCACAAGGCTCTCTTGGAAGAATTCAAAAAGGATCTGAAAAGAGAGTTAGAAGAAAAATAGGGAAAGGAAATGAGAACTTTGCAAGAGGTTTTGGAAAAAAGAAACACAGAAATTATCTGAAGAAAACTCTTTATAAAATAGATTTTGTGAAAGGAAAAAGCATGTAATTCTTTACAAAATAGATTTGACAAAATGGAGAAAGAAAACAACTTCTTGAAAAACAAAATTTGTGAAATGGGGGAAAAAATCCATAGAACAAAACAACTTATTTAAAAATTAAATTGGCCAAATACGAAAGGAGCTTTAAAAAAAAGGTAACTGAAGAAAATAATTCACTAAAAATTAGAATTGAACAAATGAAAATGAATGACTCAATGAGACATCAAAAATCAGTCAAACAAAAAAATTTAAAAGTAAATAAATATTTTATTTTTAAAAATCAAACAAAACCAAAAAAAAAAAAGAAAAAAACAGAAGAAAACATGAAATACCTCACTGGAAAAATGATTGATCTGAAAAATAGATGTAGGAGAGACAATCTAAGGATTATTGGACTTCTTAAAAGCCATGATAAAAAAAAAGGACCCTAGACATTATATTTCAAGAAATAATTAAGGAAATTGATGTTCTAGAATCAGAAAGCAAAATAGCTATTGGGAGAATTCACTGATCACCTCCTAAAAAGGACCCCAAAATGAAAACTCCAAAGAATATTGTAGCTAAATTTCAGAATTATCAGACCAAGGCAAAAATCTTGCAAGAAGCCAGAAATAAACAATTCAGATACTGAGGAGCCACAATCAGGATTACTCAGGACCTAGCATGTTCCACATTAAAGGACCCAAGGACCTGGAATCTGATATTCCAAAAGGCAAAGGAATTTGGATTGCAGCCAAGAATCAACTATCCAAATAAATTAAGCATTATTTTTCAGGGAAGATGATGGACATTCAACAATATAGGTAAATTTCATTTGTTTCTGATGAAAAGACCAGAGGTGAAAAAAAAATTTGATCTCCAAATATAGAACTCAAGAGAAACATAAAAAAGGAAAAAGGAAAGAACTCTTGAGAACTATATCTCTGTTATATGTATACTTAGAGGACACAGGTATAATTTGATTTTACTGTGATAATATAAAAAAGAAACTAGAAGTGGAAAGGAGATTGTACTGGAAAAAAATAGGAAAATGGAAGTGAAATGAGGGAAATTACATCTCATGAACAAAGAAGATCTGTTATAATTGAGGGAAAGAAGGGAATGGGGGTGAACATCGTGTGACTCTTACTGTCATCAGATTTGTCTCAAAGAGAGAATATTAGACATATTTGCCTTCTCAGAGAAACTTGTCTCACCCTATGGAGAAGTAGGAGGGGAAAGGGGAAAAGAAAAGAAAAGACTAATAGAAAGGAAAACAGAAGTAAATGGGGAAAGGCATAAGAAAAGGGGAGGGACTGTAAAGGGGAAAGGCTGTTTGAGGGATGTTAGGGTCAGAAGCAAAATACTGGGGAGGAGAGAAAGGGGGAAAGGAAAGAGAAAAGCATAACTTGGGATAAATAAGATGATGGGAAGTTCAGAATTAGTCATTTTAACTGTGAATATGAATGAGATGAACTTTCCCATAAAATGGAAGCAGATAACAGACTGAATTAAAAGCCAGAATCCTACAATATGTTGTTTACAAGAAACACATTTAAAGCAGAGTGATACATACAGAGTAAAGGTAAAAGGCTAGAGCAGAATTCAGGTGAAGTTAAAAATAAAAAGCAGGAGTAGTGATCCTAATCTCAGATTAAGCAAAAGCAAAAACAAATCTAATTTAAAAAGGAAGGAAATGATATCTTGCTAAAGGATACCACAGATAATGAAGTAATATCAATACTAAACATATATACACCAAGTAGTGTAGCATCCAAATTCCTAAAGGAGAAGTTAAGAAAGCTGCAAGAAGAAATATACAGCAAAACTATATTAGTGGGGGATCTCAACCATGTTCTCTCAGAATTAGATAAATTACAAAATAAATAAGAAAGAAATTAGGGAGGTAAATAGAATATTAGAAATGTAGGTATGATCGATCTTTGGAGAAAATTGATCGGAGGTAGAAAGGAGTACACTTTTTTCTTGGTGGTTCATGAAACGGATATAAAAACTGACCATATATTAAGGCATAAAGACCTCAAAATCAAATGCAGAAAGACAGAAATAGTAAATGCTTTTTTTCAGATTATGATGCAATAAAAATTACATGCAATAAAAGGCCAGAGGAAAATAGACCAAAAATTAATTGAAAACTAAATAATCTAATACTAAAGAATGAATGGGTGAAACAACAAATCATAGACACAATCAGTAATTTCATTCAAGAGAATGACAATAATGAGACAGCATACCATAATTTGTGGGATTCAGTCAAAGCAGTTATTAGGGGAAATTTTATACGTCTAGATGTTTAGTTGCATAAAATAGAAAAAGAGAAGATCAATGAATTGGGCTTGCAACTAAAAAAGCTAGAAAAAGAACAAATTAAAAACCCTCGATTAAATACCAAATTTGAAATTCTGAAAATAAAAGGGAAAGTTAATAAAATTGAAAGTAAGAAAACTATCAAATTAACAAATAAAACTGAGTTGGTTTTATGAAAAAAACACCAAAATAGATAAAACTTTAGTTAATTTAATTAGAAAATCAAATTGTTAGTCTCAGAAATGAAAAGGGATAACTTTCCATCAATGAAGAGGAAATTAGAGCAATAATTAGGAGTTATTTTGCCCAACTATGTATCAATGAATTTGATAATCTAAGTAAAATGAAGGAATATCTATAAAATTATAGATTGCCCAGGTTAACAGAAGAGGAAATAAATAACTTAAATAGTCCCATTTTAGAAAAAGAAATAGAACAAGCTATTAATCAACTCCCTAAGGAAAAAATCTCCAGGACCAGATCGTTTTACATGTGAATTTTACCAAAATTTAAAGAACAATTAATTCCAATACTATGAAAACTATTTGAAAAATAGGGGAAAAAAAGGAGTCCTACTAAATTCCTTTTATGAAGCAGATATGGTGTTGATATCTAAACCAGATAGGGTGAAAAGCAGAGAAAGAAAATTATAGATTAATTTCCCTAATGAATATTGACATAAAAATCTTAACTAAAATATTAGCAAAGAGATTACAAGACATCTCCAGGATAATACACTATAACCAAGTAGGATTTATACCAGGAATGCAGAGCTGGTTCAATATTAGGAAAAGTATTAGTATAATTGACTACATCAATAACCAAATTAACAAAAGTCATATGATTATCTCAATAGATGCAGAAAAAGCATTTGATAAAATCCAACTCCCATTCCTAATAAAAACACTAGGGAGTACAGGAATAAATGGTTTTCTTCAAAATAATCAGTAGCATTTGTCTAAAAGCATCAGCAAGCATCATATGTAATGGGGACAAACTGGAACGATTCCCAGTAAGATCAGAGATGAAGCAAGGTTGACCACTATCATCATTACTATTCAATATGGCATTAGAAATGTTAGTTTTGACAATAAGAGAAGAAAAAGAGATTAAAGGAATTAGGCTAGGTAATGATAAAACCAAATTATCACTCTTTGTAAATGATATGATGGTATATTTAGAGAACCCTAGAAAATCAACTAAAAAACTACTAGAATCAATTCACAATTTGAGCCTTTAAAGTTGCAGGATACAAAATAAATCCACATAAATCATCAGCATCATTTGGAGAATAGCTGAATGAGTTATGATATATGAATATTATGGGATGTTATTGTTCTCTAAGAAATGATTAGCAGGATTATTTCGGAGAAACCTGGAGAGACTTACATGAACTGATGCTAAGTGAAATAAGCAGAACCAGGAGATCATTGTACACAGCAACAGCAAGATTATACAATGATCAATTCTGAGGGACATGGCTCTTCTCAACAATGAGATGAATCAGGCCAGTTCCAATGATCTTGTGATGATAAGAGCCATCTACACCCAGAAAGAGGATTATGGGAACTGAATGTGGATCACAAGATAACATTTTCACTTCTTTTTGTTATTGTTTGCTTAAATTTTATTTTCTTTCTCATTAATCTTTCTTTTTGATCCAATTTTTCTTGTGCAGCAAGATAATTGTATAAATATGTATGCCTACATTGGATTTACATATATATTTTACCATGTTTAACATATATTGGATTACTTGCCATCTACAGGAGGAGGTGGGGAGAGGAGGGAAAAAATTGGAAATAAGCTTTTGCAAGGGCCAGCATTGAAAAATTATCTTTGCATATGTTTTGAAAATAGAAAGCTTCAATAAAAAATAAGTAAATTTTTTATCTGCATAAAGATATCTTTATGAAATCATGAAAATGGGAAAGGAAAATATAAAGCAAAATCAGAATTCTGACCAATTGAAAATTAAAATCAATATAAAATCAATATACTGTTTCACCCTAAAAGAAGAGCTACCAAATATTTGGTGACTGTTGTCCTTTCTGCTGCTATTTCCCCAAATCCTTAACTATGCTAGTAAAATTCCATTGTGATAAAATTCATAGGATTTCTAAAGTTCTTTGATACAGAATGTTTGTGTGTGACATGATGTAGATTTTGGTGGAAATCTAGATGAAAAAAATAAGGAAATATTATCTACTTGTACAACCTTTTAGAGTTTTCAAAATCATTTCAAAGAATTCATTTTGATTTTTTTGTTTTTCCAAATAATAAGCATTCATTTTTTCAATCTCTAACCTCAAACATGGATTATTAAAAAAAAAAAAACTTTCACTGATAATAAATACACATAGTCAAGCAAAGAAAAAGCTCTCAAATGGTCATATCCAAAAATTTATGTCTCATTTTACATCCAAAGTCCTTCACCTTTTTGTAAAGAGATAGGTAGCATATATATCTTCTGGGATTGCGGTTGGTAATTATATGGATCAGAATTCTTAAGTCTTTCAAAGTTGTTACAATGTTTTATTATTTTATAATGTTTCTCATTCTGCTCACTTCACTCTGCATCCATTCATACAGGGTCTATTTGAAATGGTCCTTTTCATCACTTTTTAGAGCACAAAAACATTTATTACATTTGGTTTATGTATTATAATTTGTTCACCGATTCTGCAATTGATGGGAAGTTTTCAGATCTTTTACACTTCAAATATTTACACAAATATTTTTAACTTGAGGACCTTTTCCTTTTTCCTTGATCTCTTTGAATTTTAGATCAAATACTGACATCAGTGGGCCAAAGGTTTTATATAGAGGGAGAGTTTAATAACTTTTAAGGCAAAGTTCCAAATTGCTTTCCAAGAAGTTCTAAACTAATTCACAATTCCACCAACAGAGCACTCATGTTTATTTTCCTGTGGCCTCCCCAACATTTAACAAGTTTCTTTTTTGTAGATTTTGCTAATCTTTTGGATGTGAGATAGAACCTCAAGTCTTTTAAGTTGCGTTTCTCTAATTATTTGAAGCATTTTTTTATATAGCTATTGATAACTTGGATTTTTTCCTAGAAAACTATCCTATTCTTTGATCCTTTATCAATTAAAGAATATAAATTTGAATGGGTTCCTTATATATCTTGAAAATAATAAACGATGCAAAGATTTTTCCCAATTAATGGTTTAGCTTATAAATTGAAGTTCATTGATTTTGTTTTTATGTTTTTCTAAAATCTTATGTAGTCAAAACTGTCCATTTTTTCTATGATCCTTTCTACTTTCAGTTTGATCATACAGGATCAAACTTCTTCTCTCTTTAATTATAAAAGGTTATTTTGCTTTGCTCCTCTAATTTGTTTTTGATGTCCCTCTTTAATATTTATGTCAGGTATCTATTTAAAGCTTTTCCTGGTTTTTTATTTGTTTTTCCTTAATGTTTGAAAAGGACCAATGATCTCACCTTGATCTTGTGTGAACTAGATTTAAATGAGGCAGAATTGCATGAAGTCATCAGCCTCAATCTTTCTTCCAAAGTCATCAAAACCCAGTGGCAAGACAAAAGTCAAGAAGATTGGTGATAATCTGGAATATGTTGAATGACTCAGAAATCTTTGATGTTTGACCAAGCTCTAAGAGCTCCACAGGGCCTACTTCAGCCACTTTTTAGCCATTGGAATAAATTGTTCTCATCTGCTTATTCCATTGGAATATGCTTGAGGTAGACACCTCCCTAACTCACCAACAGATTTGAGGCCTGTTAGTTACCCTCAACCTGTTTTAGTCTGTCTGCCAAAGCATTTTGTTGGGGTGTGGTCACTGCACATGCTACAGCTTATTGGACCTATGGGTGAGAGTTGAGTGCCAGATGGCTACCAAAAGTAGAGTAGCAGCCCTGAAAAAAATTTGGCAAGCCCTTATACAAGAACTGCTATTCCTCCTTCAATAGTCACATAGCCAGTGCAAAATGTTGAACTATTCCTAAATTTTGACAGACTGCTTTCTAGTTTTCCCAGCAACATTTTTGGCAAATTATGAAGTGTTGCACCAATGGCTGAGGTCTTTGGGTTTATTAAACATTATGCTTCTGTTTTGTTTTGCTTCTATATGTTAGGTCCCTAATCTTTTTCAATGATTGCTTTATTATTTAAACTGTTCCAAATAATTTCGGTGATTATTACTTTGTAGCATAATTCAAGATCTGATATTGGTAGGCCCCATTCCTCTCATTTGTTTTCATTATTACCTTTGAGCCAATTTATCTTTTTTTCTCTAATTTAATTTCATTATCTTTTTTATCTCTACAAAGTAATCCTTCAGTTTAATTGATATTATACTAAATAAGTAAATCAAGTTTTAGTACTATTGTTATTTTATCATATTGTCATGGTCTACCTATAAACAATTAACATATCTCAATTTAATTCAGTTTGTATGCCTGCAAAAAGATTTTTATAGTTTTATTCTTATAGTTCCTATGTGTATTTTGCTAGCTACACTTCCATGTATTTTTATACAATTTGGTAGTTATTTTAAAGTTTCTCACTTTTTCTGCTGTGTTTCCTTGGTAATGTACAGGAAAACTGGTGATTTATGAAGATTTTGTTTATTATCTATTATTTTGCCAAGCTATTTCTTTTTACTTGACTCTCAAGATTTCTCTAAGTACACTATCATGTCACTTGCAAAAAGCGATGATTTCATTTTTTCTCTGTCCATAAATACCCATTCAAATTCTTTTGAAAAAATATAAAATTATATAATGGAGAGGGAAGTGCAATTAGCACTCATCATCATAAATATCGAAGGGATGGACTTACTCATAAAATCAAAGGGAGAATTATATTGGAATAGAAAGCAAAACTCTATAAAAATACATTTGAAACATAAATTTTCACACAGAGTCCAAGTAAGGAGCTAGATAAGAATAAAATAAAAAATTAAAATAAATTAAAATCAGATGGCAATCATCTCAGGCAAAGTAACAATGAAAATAAATGTTGCTTGAAATAGATAAGCAAGAAAACAGCATTATGCTTACAGGCATAATATACAATGAAATAATATTAATCTATTATTTATTGTTTACCATATGCCTGACACATCAATACTTAAAATAAATTAACAGAATGATACAATAGCTAAGTACTTAAATAAAAGGCTAATCAAGTCAAGTAAAATCAAGGAGCATTTAAGTGTCTTATCTACCAGACTCTGTGCTCGATTCTGATGATACAAAGGATATATATCCTTTGTATATATATATATATATATATGCTTCCTGCATTCAAGGATAATATGTAAATTACTGTGCACAAGCAAGATTATAAATTGAAAATAATTTTAGAAGGAAGGCAATACGATTAAGAAATATTTAGAAAGGTTTCTTGCAGAAGATAGAACTTTTGCTGACACAAAAATTGTCAAGAAGTTAGAAGGATAGAGATGAAGGGAGAAAGGTACAGGTAAAGAAGACAACCAGTGAAAATTCCTGGAATCAAGAAATAGAATACCCTGTGCAAGGAACAGCAAAGAGGTTAATGTCACTTAATTATAGAGTAAGAAAAGGGGAGTAATATGCAAGAAAACTGGAAAATCTTGGAAAGGAGTCAATTTTAATCAAACTATAGATAAATGATAGATAGATATCAAAACAACTGTAAATACTGAAACGAGATAATAAGGTATATTTCTGCTTCTTAATAAAAAGGCATTTCTTTTTCTTCTTTTTTTTTTTTTTTTTTTTTTTTTTTTTTTTTTTTTTGCTGATGCAATTGGGATTAAATGACTTGCCCAGAGTCACACAACCAAGTAATCCATAGAGGAAAATTTATATTTCTAAACCCTTTCATCAAGAAAATAAAAATAACAGAGTAATGATTGGTTGACTATACAGCAATAAAAGGAAAATAAAAATAGAAAAATTTAAAGAAACACAAAAATATAAATTTTGGAAAATAAGATATAGAATTAAAAACAAATAGGATGTAATTTATTTTAAATTAATAAAATGGATAAATAAGAGAGGTGCAAATTAATAAAATAATAAATTAAGAAAAAAATTTAAAAGCCCTATAACCTAATCATGATGGATCCTAAGAGATAATCTAGTTCAACCCTTATGGAAAATCTTGAGTGAATAGAAAACCTTAGAGCCAAGAACTGAATTTGAGTGTCACCTCTTAACCAACATATCAACTGTGTAACTGAGGACAACTCATTCTATTTCCTAGAGATCTGGGGAAAACTCCAAGACTATGAGTTACAGAGAAGGTGCTGATCTTCAATGATAGAAGTAATCTCCTATACCAATAAATCACATGTTCATTCCCTGTTCCTACTGAAACTGAAGTAAGTGACAGAGGTTGAATATGCATCTAAGTGCTCTAATCCCATGTTACTGATATTTACATTGTCCTTGGCTAAGAAGTCATATGAAAAGGAAATAAAAGAAGGTGGAAGAAGAAATGAATCAGGAAGAACATGAAAACTGTCTTCAAGTATTTGAAAGGTTGACAGGTGGAGAAGAAATTAAACTTGTGTTTGACCAACAATGGATAGAAAGGTGCAATGAGGTAAAATTAGTCTTGATGTTCTAACAATCTAAGCCATCCAAAAGTAGAAATGGATGTCTGGTGGGCTGTTGGAGATGATGGGCTTCCCCCTCCTTAGAGTTCCCTAAGCAGAGCCTGAATGACCACTTGTCTCCTAATCAGCTATATTATAAGATACTATAACTAGATTTCCTCTACTCCCACCCATACTAGCAAGCAGTCACCTTTTCTTTGACCTTCCTATTTCCCTTCATAGATCCTTAGCTTCTCCTTCCAGCCTCAGCTCATTTAAGCTTTATTATTCCTGAAAAATATTCTTAAACGACTGGGGCAACATCTTCTATTCATTCTCATTTAAATGTCCTTGCTTTCATTTTCTGATATGTCTTTTTAAAACCTGAGCTGGTGAGTTGCCTGTACAGCCACATTAATCTCTTCAGATAATTCCTTTCCTCTTCTTTGAAAGTTTCCCTTTGTACCTTCATAATTTTCTTCTTGAAAATATCCTACCTTCCACAGGTGACTGACTTCCCCTACAGAATTTCAGCCCATCTGATCCTATCTGTACCTTCTCTAAATTCTTTGAAATCTGATCTACAATACTGTAGGATGCATGTCAGGCTATGCTCAGATTTTTCTCCATTATCAAAAACAGTAGGGAGGAGTACTCCTCATTAAGATTACCACCATTTCTACTCCAACAGAGCATGTAACAGTAATTACTCTGGCCCTGACTTCCTGAGGACCAGGTGTTTTACATTTTACCTCTCTTCTGCCCAACCCCCCCCCCCAGTTCTCCAATGCCTCAAGGAATTTATGAGGCATCTAGTATTTATTATTCGCTCAAATTCCCCATCAATTGGGCCTCTCAGCTTAAGTTAGTGTACATCAGATCCAGAATACATTTTTTCTTTATTGGTTTATACACCATTTTAGGGATTAAATTATTGCTAAGTCAAGTCAAGAAGTTTTTCATTGCTCTACTTTTGGCAGAAAGAGTATTCCAGCAGATGTCTGAAAAAATCAAATCTCCTGTTACTGCTATGAATACCTTTGTGCCAGGTCTACAAACCACTTTCCCAAACTAAATTCATCATCTATTTCTTCATTCTTTCTAAACTGTTTGTAATATACTTTATTGAGAAAATGTCTACTGATATTTCTTAGCATTGATCTTTATCCACATGATCTTCAATATTCTCCACCTCTCTTGTTCTTAGATTTTCTCACATATCAATACATATGTGTGTGTGCATACCATCTTGAAATACCACCTTCTTAGCCATTCTTTTCCCAAATCAGTCTCTTATCCCTTATCTCCATTCCTTATCCAAAGACTTCTGAATCTTTGGCAATGCTTTGTGGTAGTAATCACACACATAGTAAATTTTCTGTTATGTCTTATCAAATTTACAAACTTCTGAGCAGATTATCACAAACCACTACTCCTCTTATCTTCTTTCTCTGACCTCCTATTGGTTGATTTCATCTGATATTTTCTGCCATTGTCATTTTTGAAATATAAATATCACCTTTTCCTCAGAGCGCTCTCCACCCTCATTTTTATGAATAGCCTTATTTTTCAACTTCAAGGCTACAGTTGCATTTTTCTTTCACTTCTATGTGTCATTCTTTCACTACTGAATTTCCTCACAAGCCTCTCCACTTCAAATTCCCTATTCCCCACTAAAATTCCTTCATTATTAACTTTATACCTGAGTTGCTTATCCTGTAATGATGACAGGTTTCATTGTGATATTTGTCCAAAATCTCTATTATTTAGAAGAGTATGCACTATAAAATATCTTATTAAAGATATATGGTGAGAACTCATTATCTGTACCCCTTCTTCAAGAACAGTGAGAGCCTATGCTTCTTCCATTTATTATGCAAGTTTTGAATGAGGTGCTCATTGATGCTATACTAATGAGAAGGGTTGGTGTTTTTTAATGCAAAGCCATTGATCAAAGATGCATATACTTTTAACAGGCTTTAGACATGCTAATTTACACACTGAAGGAGAGGGATACTAGGGAGAAATATGGTCACACTTCTCTTAACTGCTGGCTCATTTCCAATGTTCTTAGGCAATTGGGTATTTTCATAAATTAATACAAATGCGCAATCTCTCTCCTAAATTGATTTATTTATGCTTTATCTCATAAGCTTTTACTTCTCTTTCTCTCTCTCTTTCTTTCTCTGTCTCTCTCTCTCCCTCCCTCTCTCTCTCTCTCCCCTTTCTCTGTCTCTCTCTTTCCTCTCTCCCTCCTCTCTCTGTCTCTGTTTTATTATTTTTTCTATGTGGCTCTCTGTTTCTCTCTGTACGTGTATTTCTCTCTGTGTGTTTCTCTGTGTGTGTCTGTTTCTTTGTGTTTCTATCTCTCAGTGTGTTTCTGTCTCTGTCTCTCTATCACATTGTCTGTTTCTCTTAACCCTTTCTTTCCTTTCTCTCTTTGTTTCTGTCTGTGTCTCACTATTTCTCTTTGTGTATCTCTCTCTTCTCTCTTTTCCCCCCTCTCTCCTCTTGCTGTGCATCTCTGTATCTCTTTATCTGGTCATCTGTTTGTCTCTACACATACCCCATAGTCTCAGATTTAAATAAACATCAATGTTATTAGCTACAAACAATACAAACCTGTATTTAAATATTTAAATAATATATTGGCTAATGCCATCTCTATCAACTGCAACAACTAACTCCACAATCCAGCTATTCAGTTGCTTTAGGATGGTTATTAAAACTTCACAAGAATTCTCTTTGGTTATTTTCTCCACAAGAAAGGCCTCTTCAGACTCTTTCTTCTTAACAGTTGACTTATTCCTTTTCCTTTCTCATGCTACCTCACACATTTTCTCTCATACTGATTTAACTCTCCAGATGAAGGTTAATCCCTTCTCTCTCTCGTTTCTATTTCCCCTTAAAGACACAGTAAAAGAAATATTTTTAAAGAAATTTAAAAGATGCAATGAAATTTAGCAAAGCTATAGGATACAAAATATATTTGCATAAATCCTCAGCATTTCTTTATGTTACCAACAAAGTCCAGCAGCAAGAGATACAAAGAGACATTCCATTTAAAATAACTGTAGATGATATAAAACGTTTGGGAACCTACCTGCCAAGAGAAAGTCAAGAACTATATGAATACAATTACAAAACACTTTCCATACAGATAAAGTCAGATCTAAACAACTGGAAGGTAGGCTGATTGAATATAATAAAAATTATAATTCTACCTAAATTAATCTACTTATTCAGAGTCATATTAATCAAAAAGCCATACAGAAAAAGCAGTGACAAAGTTCATCTGGAAGAACAAATGTTCAAGAATTTCAAGGGAATTAATGAAAAATTAGTAATAATAATTAATAAAATAATAAAAATTAATGAAAATGCAAATTAAGGAGACCAGACCTAAAATTATATTATAAAACAGCAGTCACCAAAACCACTTGGTCCTGGCTAAGAAATAGAGCAGTTGATCAGTGGAATAGGTTAAGTTCACAAGACACAATAGTCAAAGACTATAGTAATCTAGTATTTGATAAACCCAAAGACCTCAGCTTCTGCGTTAAGAATTCAATACTTAATAAAAGTTCTTGGGAAAATTGGAAAATGGGATAGCAAAAATAGGCATTGATCAACACCTAACATGTTATACTAAGATAAGATCAAAATGGGTTCATGATTTAGACCTAAAGGGTGATACTATAAACAAATCAGGAGAACAAGGAAAAAACTACCTCTTAGATCTGTGGAGAAGGAAAGAATTTGTGGCCAAAGAAGAACTAGAGAATATTATGAAATGCAAAATGGATAATTTTGATTATGTTACATTAAAAAGTTTTTGTAGTGTCCTTCTGGATGTCCCTGTTCAGGCACCAAAATGTAATGTCTGAACTAGCTCTCTAGAGGATCTTCTAATCAGCCTTGGTCTTAGTGGAGTGAAGGAGACAGGAGAGCCACAGGATGGTCAAAGATGGAGTCTGTGTCTCATTTCCAGTCCTCTCAGCCCTTAAATATCTCAGTATGATTATATCATTACAGCATACTAAGTATGTGCTAACTAGAAAACCATTATTTCATCAATCACACTGAATAAGTGCTAACTATAAGCATCCTGCTGTAAGTATCCCTTGCTTCAAGTAAAACACAGGTAGTCATTCCCTTCCTGACTTCTCAGGAAGAGAGGTGGGCACCAAAGCCAAACCAGATATTGTTAGCAGGTTTCCTCTGGATTGAAGGGTCTTATACCTTACCCAGAGTTCCCCCACTATCTGCAGCCCTTTACGAGTTTTTGTAGAAACAAAATCATGGCAACCAAGATCAGAAGGGAAGTAGAAAACTAGGAAAAAATTTTATATCCAAGGATTCTGATAAAGGACTCATTTCTAAAATATATATAAATGTTGGAGGGGATATGGGAAAACTGGGATACTAATACATTGTTGATGGAGTCATGAACTGATCCAACCTTTCTGGAAAGCAATTTGGAACTATGTCCAAAGGGTTATCAAACTGTGCATATCTCTACAAGGTCTATATTCCAAAGAGATCATTTTAAAAAGGGAAAAGGACCCACAAATGTTGATAGCAGTCCTTTTTGTAGTAGCAAGGAACTGGAAACTGTGTGAATGCCCATCTGTTAGAGAATGACTGAATGAGTTATGGTATACAAATGTTATGGCATATTATTGTTCTATAAGAAACAATCAGCAGGATGATTTCAGAAAGATCTGGAGAGGCTTGCATGAACCAATGCTAAGTGAAGTGAATAGAACCAAGAGAACAATGTACACAGCAGTAACAAAATTATGTGATGATCAACTCTGATGGATGTGGCTTTTTTCAACAGTGAAGTGATTCAGGCCAATTCCAATACATTTGTGATGGAAAGAGTTATCTGCATCCAGAAAGAGGACTGTGGGGAATAAATATGGATTGCAATATAGTCTTTTCAACTTTTTGTTGTTTGCTTGCTTTTTGTTTTCTTTATCATTTCTTTTCCTCGTATGACAACTTAAAAAGTACATTCAACTGATCAGTTTGAGAAAGGGAATGCAATGGGTCTTTTAAATTACTGTACAACAGTGCTGCAAAACTCAAATAGAAATAGGGACCACTAACCACTACTAAGAACCCCAGCAGGCCACATATTAACTTACTTTTAAAATGTTATTTTATTTGTGTTTTTCTTTATTTTTCTCAATTTTGTTAATAGGGTTCAGACTGCCTCTGGGAATATAGTAGCCTACCAACCACACACATTTGCCACCTTTACTGTACAAGTTTTTTTAAAAAATACAACTCACTCTCCTCAAAGCACACCAAACACAACTTAGAAGCAATTATTAATAGTGACTCCCACTTTAAAATCTTTCGACTTAAATAATAATGCATAAGACACTGTGTTAACAAATGTTTATTAAGTACTTAACAGACAGCTTAAGGAGCTTATTATATTCTAATAGGAGAAGCTAACTCACAAAAGAGGAACTTGGGGGAGAAAATGGGAGAACTGGCTACAGAAAATATAACCCAGAGAAGCAGATTTTGGGAAAAATGCTAAGAGCACTCAACTGTGCAACCTTAAACTGTGGTTCTTGGGGCAGAGTACTTCCAGTATGTAAATTCCAGAGGTGGAAGAAGCTTTCAGGTGAAAAAGGTTTCCAGGACATGGTAGAAAAAGCACAGTCTAAAAAAGATTGTAGTTATCCAGATAAAAATCTTCTTTTTTTAATTATTTTTATCTCAACAGATACCCTTCTCACTTCCCCTTTCCAGCAACAACAATACAGAAAGTAACATTTAGGAACAAAGTACTAGAAAGTCAAAGACCTCCCTTCAAATGCCACTTCAAAAATGCATTAGCCATGTGACTCTAGACAAATCATTTATCCTCTCCAGTTCAGAACTATATTATTAAAACTTGAAAGTACACTAAAACTTGGATCACCTCATAGAGTACTTTATGATTTGCAAAGTGCTACAGTTATCTCATTTAGTCCTCTTTATAATCCTGCAAGTTAACTAAGTGCATTATCCCCATTTCATGAGATAAGGAAACTGAGTGTCAAAAAGGTTAAATGCCTTTCTATTAAAATTTAAAACTGTAATAATTAATATTATTATTTCTAAACCATATAAGTAGTGACTTCTTAAAGTCAGGTGATTTGAGTTACTTATGCTTAATATTTGTGAAACCTTAATTTCCTCATCAGTAAAATGAATTATAGACACTATAAAATTCCTTCTAGCTGCAAAACCTGTTATCTTTGAAATGAGGTAGAATTCATTCCACAGAGCATGAGCTGAGTTCCTCTGACTTTTGTTGGAGCTATTGTTCAGTCATTTCAGTTATGTCCAACTCTTCATGATCCTTTTTAAGGTTTTTTTGGAAAGGATACTGGAATGGTTTGCCATTTCCTTCTTTGGCTCATTGTATAGGTGAGGAAAGTGAGGCAAATAGACTTAAGTCATTTGGCCAGGGTCACACAGCTAATATATGTCTGAGGCCAGATTTGAACCCAAGAAAATAAGTCTTCCGACTTCAAAGTCAGTGCTTTACTCACTGTACCATGTCGTTGACATATTTCTGGCCAAATGCAATGAAACTAATGTCTACCAGTCCAATCTGAATTAGGTCTACTTCTTAACTTTTCTTTTAAAAAAAAATACAAAGCTGCCCTTGAGATCTGATTGTTTTGACCTTTCATGATGTAGTTTCCTGAGCAAATCCAAAGATACTAAGTACCATTATATCATTGTTGCCCATCCTTTCTGTGTTAGGGCAAAGTAAATCTCCCTTTACTAATTGCTCAATGACTTTTCAGTGCCTCATTTCATCCTAACATAAAACCTGAACTAAGAGAGTGCTGATGTTAGAACCACCTCCAGCACTAACATCTGGCTCAGCTTTTAGGCCCATAATCAGCAAAATGTGAATGGTTCTTTTCCATGTCTTAAAGGGAAAAGATTGGGGAGATTCTTCAAAGTCGAATTCTAAGTGCCCCTCTCATTAAACCTTAAAGGAAGATACTCTGACCTTCATTTCTTTCTCTCTCTCTCTCTCTCTCTTTCTCTCTCTCTCTCTCTCTCTCTCTTTCTCTTTCTCTCTGTCTCTCTGTTTCTTTCTTTTTTATATATTTTATTTATTTTTTATTATAGCTTTTTATTTACAAGACATATGCATGGGTAATTTTTCAGCATTGACAATTGCAAAACCTTCTGTTCCAACTTTTCCCCTCCTTTCTCCCACCCCTTCCCCGAGATGGCAGGTTGACTAATACATGTTAAATATGTTAAAGTATAAATTAAATTCTCTGTTTCTTTCTTGTCTCGGTATCTCTCTGCGTGCCTCTCTCCCTGTGTGTCTTTCTGTCTCTCTGTGTGTGCTTCTCTCTTGTCTCTGTCTCTGTGTGTGTATGTCTCTCTCTCCTCTGCATGTGTTGTCTCTGTCTGTTTCTTTCATTCCTAATAGGAGTCTTTCTATCTCTTTCTGTGATGGGTTGGGGAGAAACCATCTTTCCCTCATCCTGAAAATATAGTAGATGGGAACACATGGTAGAGATTTAAAGAATTCCTGATCCAAGAAGCAAATGGGGAAAAAAACAGATGCAGAGGGCAGAAACAAAAAGGTTTCCTATATACCCAAATATTCACTATGACATTTTGTGTGTGTGTGTGTAGTAGCAAGATGTCCTTCAACTAGAGGATGGCCAAACAAATTTTGCTTCATTAATGTAATAGAATGTTACTGTGTCGTAAGAAACAATGAACATGATGAGTGACGAGAATACGAAGCTTGGAAAAATGTACTAAAGTAATACCGAGTGAATAAAGAGAACTAAGAAAGCAATATTCCCTGTGACTACAGCAATGTAAATGTTCCTATTCCAATAATAACAAAATAACAGCAACAACAAAAAGAAACTCAGTGCTGTATCATTATAATGATTGAGTTTAATACTGCAGAAGAGAGATTATTAAAATGTACCCTCCTCTCTCAATAGAGGTTGAGGACTATGGATATGCAACACTGAATATACTGTCAAACTCAATTGATGGATTAGTTAGTTTTACTGAAACATTTTTTGCTTCTTTCTTTTTTCTTCTTTGTTACAAGGTATAACTCAGTAAGAAAGAAAGAAGGATGTATTCAGAAATAAAGGTGATGTTAAAAAAGATACCAATAAAAATTTAAAATTCATAAAAATGAGAGGGAAGGAACTAAATAGTCTCTAAGGTCTTTTTGAGTTCTAGATACTATGACCTAAACTTTTCTTTCCCAAGCTACATGAAGTTTTCCATTTAGTTCTTCCTTTAAAAAATGAAAAAAAGGAAAATGTTTCAACACCTAAAGAGCTGTTTGATCCTACATCATAGGAATTCTCATGCTTAAAATAAATTCCATCTCCCTGTTACCCAAAGGCATCTTTTATTTCACTTGTTCTTCAAAAGTCTTTTGTTTTTCTGAGGAGGAGCCATATTCAATGGAAGTGTCCCATCCTGGGTAAGAGTCCTAGGGAGGAAAAAGGCATTTTCAGGGTCCTTTTTGTTCCTTCCATCTCTCTAACAACCACCATCCCTCTTCTTTATAATCTAAAGTAATAGAGACAAAGGCAGAAAAGAAGATATTTATGGAAGCTAGAAGTGAGGCTTTGCTTTAGACATCTTTGGAATATTTCTGACCTTCCCTTTAATTCTCCCAGAGTATTACACAGTCATATCTCTTTAACATTCCTTAACTGCTTTTAATGTAATGGGAGGAAGTTGATCAGAGTGTCCCTGACCAAGTGATTTCCCCTCACCCTAGTGATGATATCACAGAAAATAAGGTAAAAAAAAGCAATGAAAAACAAGGTCCTGAACAAGCAAACAGAAAAATGTATACTTTTGTACCTCTTCTGGAGGTGTGGTTCAGTCAAACCTGAATTAGAAGAACAGCTAGCTCCCATCTCTGGAACTCCAAGGCCTTAGGGTTTCTTCTTTTCTCCTGGTAACTTTATGCTGCTCCCCTTAGGCATAGCAGCTGGGCTCTCTGGGCCTGATCTTCACTGACTCTGGTGTCTCATAGGGGATAAGAAGCTCTGCTGTGAGAAGAGATGACTGACTTAGAGGACAGGGGAGATATGCATTTTTATATGCCTCCCACTCGATGGGAGTCATATAGGAACTATTATCTTTGAAGAACTAGATTGTTTTTCTAAATTTGTTTTTTTCTCATTTCCAAAGATCACACTCTTCAGACCCACGTCCTGCTTCAGCCCACTTTCATAGGGAGGGAGCTTTGATTTTTTTATTATGAGGTTTCCAAACAAAAATACACCTATCCATATACAAAGAACAGGAAAAGATGCTGTGTATGAAACTGTAAATCTCTATTGTGTATAACTTTTAAAAGTATATATTAAATTTTAGATAGTGATACTAATACTATCTTCCTTGTCTGTGTCCCCATCTGAATTCTCAAATGCTTCTTTTGGTGTTTTTTAAGATATTTAACTGACATTTTCTATTTCTCTTCTTCCTTTTTTCCTTTTCTTCAGCTTCCTCTTCCTGTTCTTCATCTTTCTAATATTTTCTCATCTTCCATTATCATCTTCTTTTTTCTTCTTTTCTTTTCCTCTTTTTCTTCCTTCTTTATTTACCTCCTCCTCTCCTTCTTCTTCTCTTTCTTCCTCTTCCTCCTCATCCTCCTCCTCCTCTGCCTTCTCCTCCTCCTCCTCCTTCTTCTTTTTTTCTTTCTTCTTCATTCTCACTATTCTGGACTTCACCCCATCCTCATATTTGCCACAACTCTCTCCCACAAAAGAAAAAAATCCCTTCCTTGTATTGTAAGTGCAACACTAACTTTCCTAGCCACCTACTGCCTGAATGTCAGGCTTGTGATATTTCATCCCTCCATCAAGATTCTCTGGTATCATTAAGAGGGGGAGTATCTAGGCTCTCCAAATGACTCTATTTTCTCAAAGTAATATTATCCTAAGTGTGACTGGGTCCCCAATACCCCAATTTAATGACTTAACAGTCAAGTTAATTTTCAACAAAGTAATATTTAAATCAAAGGTGTAATAACAAATATACAAACAGCTTAGTTAGTTCCTATATAATACAATCCCAAATTGCATCTCTAAAATCTGCTTTGGGCCCATGTTCTAGGAGCCCTGGGTTCTCGGGGCTTCCCTGTCAGTGATAAAATATGCTTTGTAAAACTCTTGCTCCCAGCTCACCAAGAATAAATGAAACAAAGAAATAAACACCCCTGGAATCATTTCTTGGAGCCACAAGATAAAAGGGGAGAGGAGATAAAGTTTCCTTCTTTCCCAGTTCAGTTCATGGCTTCTAATCTATGGATGAACTATGCATAATCATCAATCTTTGGAATCAACAGGCAAGAGGGCAAAGGAAATAAGCTGTCCCAGTCTGACAGTTTTTAAAGAATTTTTTCTAGCTTCCTCTCATTCCCTAGAAGAACAGAAGATACAGGGTCCCTCCATGTTAGGCAATCTAGGCATGACCTAATCCCCATTACATAAGTATAGTCAAGCAAAACAAATTCCCATATTGGCTTCTGAATATGTATGTATCATTCTGCACTTACAGTTTACCATCTCTCTGCCAAGAAGAAAGAATGCTTCATCATCAATCTTCTGGGGTTGAAATTAGTTGCTGCATTAATCTGAATTCTTAAGTCTTTAAAAACTGTTACAATGTTGTAGTCATTGTATAATTTGTTCCCCAGTTCTCCTCATTTCACTCTGCATAAATTCATACAAATTGACACAGTACAACATAATACTATTCCATTGTATTCATATACCATAATTTGTTCAGCCATTCCCCAATTTATGGTCACCAACTTTGTTTCCATTTCTTTGATAAAACAAATCGTGCTGTTATAAATATTTTTGTACTTATGAATCTTTTCTCTCTGTCTTTAAGCTCTTTGTGTATGCCCAGAAGTGGTATTCCTGGGTCAAAGGATGTACACATTTTAGTGCCTTTTTGGGGTAAAGTTCCAAATTGCTTTGCAGAATTATAGGATCACTTCACAGATCCACCAATGATGAATTAATGTCTGTCTCCTACTACAACCCCTTCAAAATTTTCCATTTTCCTTTTTTGTCCTCTTTGCCAAATTGATGGGCATGATGCAAAATCTCAAAGTTTTATCATTTGAATTCCTCTTATTATTGGTGATTTGGGGGATTTTTATCATGTGATTGTTGATCATTTAATTTCTTCTTTCAAGAATGGTCAGTTGAATGCCTGCATAAACATCAGGTAATCTGGGTTCAAAGAGTGGACATACTGAAACTGGGATGCGAATATATACAGTGAAAAGGAAAGGGATTAGGAACTGATAAATCCAGGAAACCTAGTGAGGGTGGATATAGAGCAGATATAGCCAGGGAGACCCAGGGGGTGAGATAGAATTGTTGTATTGGAGACAGACCTCAAAATTAGCTTGTCTGAAGGATGATGTGATACAATCCATCTTCTCAAATTCCAGTTGATTAATCATACACCCCTTGAGGTATTGTCACAACCCCCGGATGCCTAGGACCCCCACGCTATAGATAATTGTCCCAGATGCTTGCTTAAAAAAAAAAAAACAGAAAAACACCAGTAATAATAATATTAATTTGCACCTATATGATAATAATAATAAACATTAAATGTTTCCTCAGAACAATCCTATCAGGTAATAAAAATTTGTAGCAATGCATCGGAAGGTCTCCTTCACAGCTCTCTCTCCTCTCATCCATTTCTCTGCCATCCTTCTTCTTGCAGCTCATCACACTGTCAGTTTGCAGAAGCTAGTATAGTCCAGTACACCAGTCACATGATCTTTCCTTTGGCACTACATTTCCTTTCTCAAGAGACCATTTGGTTAATTTTTGAAGACTTGCCACAACTGTTGACTTCAGTCTCCAGGATATTCCATTCATATTACTACCAATATCTCTGGGATACATATGCAATCCTTATGTTGTCCTTCTACTTGACCAGTTCAATTCATTTATTCATACATTTCTTTGATTATAGTTTCAACTTCAAGCACTTTCATTGTCTATGTATACCAGAAACTCTCCTTCCTCATTTCTGTCTCCTGACTTCCTTGACTTTCTTCAATTCTCATCTAAAGTTTCACCTTCTATAAGATGTCTTTCTCAGTCCTCTTTAATCATAATGCCTACCTTCTCTGATTATCATTTTGCTTGTACATAGTCGCTTGTATAATGTTTCCCCATTAAATTCTGAGTTCCTAGAGTGTAAGAACTATCTTTTTTTAAATTTTTTATTCCCAGAGCTACCATATCTGGTACATTATGCTGATCAATAAATGTAACTTGATGATAACTTATATCATTTCTCATCATTGATAGTCATCGCTGTTAATATGTTAAAGTCAATTTAGGCCCACTATACATTTTTCCTTTGCTCTATGAGTCACCAGAAATACATTGAATTGACCCTCTGGGTTGGATGAATGAAAAGATATAGTTCAGAATCATACTGACAAGAAATCATGGAGAACTTGAAACCTACACAAATGAAGGGTATGGCCACATCAATGAGATCACAGATGCATTGAATATGGAAGTAATATTAATATTGTTACCTAACAATAAGATGGGGGAGGGGGGTTACCATGAAAGAATCTTGGATTCCGGAGAAAGTATCTCTTTTGACAAAGACAAGCAAGGAAGTTATGACACTATCATGTTAAATTTAATGTATATAACTTTAATATACAATATCAATGTTCAAAACAAACTACATATAGTAGAAATTTACACTTTCATATATAATCTTTTTTATTATTTGCATATTGAAATATTCATGTTTGTTGATAGCTGTCAAGTTCATTTTTTAAAAATCTTCAAAGAGAACTGCCTGTTTATATCTTTGACCATGTATCTATCGGGGAATGGTTCTTGTTCTTACATATTTATATTGATTTTTCTGTATCTTCATTTATAGAAGTGACATTAAAGAAAATATATGATCATTTGCTTCCTCATTGCACCTTATTTTCCTTTCATTATCTATTGATCTTTTGCTCTTCCAGATTAATTTTGCTACTATTTTATCTAGTTCTATAAAATAACCTTTCAGTAGAGCACTAAATCTATAAATTGGCTGAGCTATCCTGAAATATCTCTAAGGATACACAAGGTACAATGAAGGACTCATACTTATGAAGAGGAAGGCAAATAGGGTCCATGAATATAGCAAGTGTCTCAGAAGAGGAGAAAACAATGAAAAAGCACCCTCTCATTAGATTTTTAATGGAGAAAAAACTTTTGCTCTTCTTCTGTTTTTCCTCTCTCTGGAATATACAACATGGAATTCTCTCTCTAGGATACATCATTCTCTTCCACCTTCTCTCACTTATCCCAACTCTTCCTATATGGGAACTAGAGTGCAACTTCACTGAGGTAAATCAGAATCAGAATCTACCTATATTTATCTTTGATCATGAGTGACTAAAAATGATCTAATATAAATATTTTCAGCCTAGGAGTCAATCTTGTGAGTTGGAGATTTTTGGAATTTCTGGGTTTTTCAGTTGGTGCCAGCTGCTCTCATGGAAATGCTTCCTGTTACCATTGCAGTGCTTCTCAGGGGAGATGAGTAGAGACAGGAGGATAAGAATAAATACTGACCTGTTTTGCCAAAAACTGTGGGCTTTAATTTGGACCATAAAGGAGTCAAGGTGAAGATGAAACGACTGTTCTACAGCCTCATGTTTTATTATATTACTTCCTCTATAATATTTTAAGTATTTCTTGTTATATATTCATGAATTTTTGTGTTCTAAGCTTTTTTAGATAGGGAAGAAATAAATAACTGTACTATCTCTGATTTACACTGTAACTTATATACTTTTCTGTTCTCTTCAAGGGAGACATTTGACATGAAACAAAGTTTAGCCTAAGTGATTTTCTTTAGGATTCTGGGATTGATGTAGCAAGAACCAAGGAATATGAAAAAGAACTTGTCTCTTCTCTTTAGAGGCCAGGCTTAACCAGTATCAAACCCAGTTGACATGATGCCAAAATCTCTTGCCTCTAGGCCCAGTGATCAATATTATTGTACCACCTAGCTAATAAATTGATAAATGGAAAAATACAGACTGATACACTCTTTTCAATTCACATTCAATAATTGAGAGAGAGCTTTCAGGTCATAATTTTGCCCCCATTATATTCCTCACAATTTGAATTCTATTCTCTATTTCTCCCTATAGTTCAATTAATTTTTACTTTAAGTACTTAGATGATGTATCATTCAGAGCAAATATATTAAGTATTGATATTAGTTTCATTATCTATGATGTCTTTAGTCAAAAATGTAGTTTCTCCCTTTTAACTATGTCTATTTTTGTTGCTGCCTTTTCTGGAAACATGATTCTACTCTTTTTTTTTTAATTTACCTCAGGCATAATAAATTCTGCTTCAACCCCTCATTTGAATTTCATGAAACTCTTTGTTTCAAATATGTTTCTTATTAACAAAATACTGCTAGAATTTGCTTCCTAATCCATATTGCCATCCTCTTATTTTTTATTCACATTCACAGTTTTTTCCCCCACCATCATATCCTCTAATTTTCTCTCTTCTCCTCCTATCCCCCTACTCCTTCCCTCCCACTGCTGCTATCTTTGCAAAGAAAAAAAATTGGAAAAGAAAAGGAATGTGATCAACACTAGTAATATGTAATTGAAGTTGTCTTATCTTACTCTTCTGTCCCTCCTTTTTTCACTCAGCCTAGACTATGATCCTTGTATCTTACTTTTTTTTCCTTTTAACTCCTCTCCTATGATCTTCCCTCTCGAGTTGAAATTTATTTTGATTGTAACTGTTGCTTCTCCAAACCTATTCTATTTCTAATCTTAACCTTTTTCTACCTCCTGTCCCCACCTGTTTCTCTATTAAATTCAGTGTATTTCTACCACATGAGATGCCTGTATGTGTGTTTTCAACCCTCCTTTTCCCGTTTCAAATGAGTGAAGTTCATGAGATGCCCCACACCCCATCCTCTTTGCACATTTGTAAAATGAATCTGGCACACCCAAATTATGAGAAACCATATGTTTCTCTCTCCATATCTCCCTCATTTCTTTCTTAGCATATTATTTCCCTTTGTTTTTCTTAAAACTAGAAAGACAAGACAAAACTAATATCAATCTCTGTGCTTTTCTTTCATCACTCCCTCTTTACCTTTGAAAACATTAGAATTCTGAAGGCACATTTCTCTATTCTTCCCCTAGAATATAAACATTTGATTATAATTTAGCCCCTTTCAGTTACTCAAATGTATTGATTTTTTGAGGTTTCTCTTGTCTTCTGTGTACTCTTTCAAAGACTCTACCCTGATTTGGTCTTTTATTAGGAATGTTCAAAAATGTCTCTGTGCCTTTAAAAGTTTATTTTTCACCTGTAGGATTCTGTTATAAGGGGTAAGCTATTCTTGGTTATGAGATTTTTTTTTTATTTTGTCTAATAGAACATCATACTCCAATATAATCTCTCCTATGATCTTGACTGATTACTTATACTTAAATTCTTTATTTCTGCTAGCAATATTTTTTCTTGATCTAGAAGTTCTGGATATTGATTATAGAATTCCAAGATATTTTCATTTTGAGATTTCTCTCAGGAGGTGACCAGTATATACTTTCTATTTTCATTTTGCCCTCTGGATTCTAATAATTATAAAGTTGTCTTTTATGAGTTCTTGAAATGTGATTGTTGTAATTGAGTTATTCAGACATGTCAGACTTTTTGTGAGCTTGTGGTCCTATGGTTCTCTATTATCTCATGAAGTCTGTCCAAGCTCATATCCATTGCTTTCATGACATTATCTATCCATCTCCTCCTCTGCTGTCCCCTTCTCCTTTGACCTTCAATTTTTCCCAACACTAGGGACTTTTCAAGTGAGTTCCAACTTTTCATTATGTGACCAGAGTATTTAAGCTTCAGTTTCAATGTTTGGCTTTCTAATCAATAGTCAGAATTAATTTCTTTATGTATTGACTGATTTGTTCAATTTGAACAAATCTTCTTGCTGTCCAGGGGATTCTCAAAAGTTTTCTCTAACACCACAATTTTTCTAATTTCTAACAACACCAGATTTTTTAATAGTCCAACTCTCAGAGCCATAAATTGCTACTGGAAAAACCATAGTCAGACTAATATGGCCCTTTATTAGCAAGGTGCTGTCTTTACCTATTAGTAAGCTGTCCAGATTGGCCATAGCTTTCCTTCCAAAGAGCAAATATCTTTTAATTTCATAGCTGTAGTCACCAAATGTAGTAACCTTTGAGCCCAAAAATATAAAATCTAACCTGGCTTCCATTTCTTCTTCCACTATTTGCCAGAAAGTGCTAGGATCAGTAGGGTGGGGGAGCAGTTTTGGGGAGGAATTTTGCTAAACTTTAAGCCAGCTCTTACACTTTCTTCTTTCACCCTCACCAAAAGGCTTAGTAACTCTTCCTTATTTTCTGATCAGTTGTTCAGTAATATTTACTGAACAACTAATTTATTTTAGAATTTATTTTTGACCCCTATTTTTGACCCTATACTGTCTATGCAGTTGTTTTGACAAAGATATTGAATGGTTTCCTTCTCCAATGGATTAAGGCAAACAGAGGTTAAATGACTTGCTGAGTTTCATATGTCTAGCTTGTGTGTGAGGCCAGAATTGAACTCAGATTTTTCTGACTCCAGACTCAGCACTCCAACCATTGAATCACCTAGCTGCCTACCGAAATATAATTTTGTTTGTCATTTTAAAGAAGTTGAATTCTTATCTTTCTCTGATCTGTTTTCCAGGTCAGTTATTTCTGATAGCAGATAACTTAGTTCTAATATTTTTCATTTTCTCATGGATTTGTACTCTTGTTTACTTTATGATATTGCCCTTCTGTCTTCTTGAATTTTATTCCCTCTAATGCCCCTTTAGATATTTTCTAGAATATTTATGGTAAAGCTGGGAAACTATAAGACCAACCTGGACCTGTCTTCCCCATCCAAAAGAGAAAAGGAACCTCACCCTGAAATGAAGTCCTAATCTAGGATCTGAATCTTGGGAAAGGAGTGTATAGAAGAAAATGCCTAGAATAAAAAATATATTTTAGGGAATAAACTCAAAAGAAAGTTGTAATTCCACAAGTATAAGAAATTAATGCCTTGAGGTGATACCATAAACGAATTAGAAGAGCATGGAAAATTTTACTTATCAGAGCTATGGATGATGGAAGAATTTATGACCAAACAAGAGACAGTGATCTTATATAAAACGAATAATTTTGATTACATTAAATTAAAAATTGGTTTGTACAAACAAAACCAATATAACCGAGATAAGAAGAAAAGTGAGAAGCTAGAGAGAAATTATTTACATCATTTCTCTGATTAAAAACAAAAACCTCATTTCTGAGTCAAATTTGTAGAATTTAGAACTAAGACAAATCTAGAAAAATAAGTCATTCCCCAATTGATAAATGGTCAAAGGAAATGAACAGGCAGTTTTCAGAAGAAATCAAAGCTATCATTAGTAACATGAAAAGGGCTCTAAATTACCACTAATTAGAGAAATGCAAATTAAAACAACTTGGAAGTACCATCGCATATCTATTAGATTAGCTAATGTGACACACACAAAAAAAGGAAAATGATAAATTCTGAAGAAGGTGAAGAAAAACAAATACATTAATATATTGTTCCCCCTGTATCACCTTCCTTCTCATTGTGGAGGGACCTGAATAGTTCAACGAAACTATGAGTTATGCCTTTCTGGATTACCTAAAATGGACAAATCAGAGTAAAGACTTCTGACAAAAAGTGATCCACTGAAAAAGGAAATAATAAAGTACTCTAGAATCTTTGCCTAAAAAAATTCCCATGAACAGGATTAAAATGATAAAAGGCATGATACTGAAAGATAAGCCCTTTAGGGCAGAAGGTATCCAAAATGCCACTGGGGAAAAGTGGAGAACAACTATAAGTAACTTCAGAAAGAATGAAGTGGTTGGGCCAAAGTCAAAAAATCCTCAGCTGTGTTTGTATCTGGTGAAGAAAGGAAAATTCAATGCTGTAAAATTCATATTGTATAGGAACCTAGAATGTAAGATCTATGAAGCAAGATAAACTGAATGTGGTCAAACAAGAGACAGAAAGATTAAATATCAACATCTTGGATATCAGTAAACTTAAAAGTCCAGATGATTACTACACATACTATTGCAAGCAAATATCTCTGAGAAGAAATGGGGTAGCCCTCATAGTCAATGAAAAGTTGAGAAAAACAGTACTGAGATATAATCTCAAAAGTGGCTAAATTATATCTGTTCTAATCTAAAGCACACCATTCAACATCAAAGTAATACAAGTCCATGCTCCTGCCACTGATTAGGAAAAGAACAAAATTAATCAGTCTTATGAAAATTTACATCATCTAGAAATAACACCCCAAAAAAGATGTCACATTAATCATAGGGGATTAGAATGTTAAAGTCAGACATCAAAATGTAATTGGAATAATGGACAATTTTAGCCTTGGAATACAAAATGAAGCAGAGAAGAGACTAATAGAGAAGATAACTTGCTGGTCATTAAAAACATTCTTCTTCAACATTCCAAAAGGCAAGTCTACAGATGAACATTACCAGATGGTCGATATCAAAGTCAGATCACAAATTTTCATCCCAATTCTAAAGAAGGGCAATGCCAAGGAATGTTCATATTACCAAACAATTGTGCTCATTTCATATGCTAGCAAAGTTATGCTTAAGATTTCACAATCTCTCCCTATGTGAACTGATGATTACCAAAAGAATAGGCTGGTTTTTGAAGAGTCAAAGGACATAAAGATCAAATTGCCAACATTTGCAAGTCACAGCAAAATATGGTAAGTTCTCAAAAAGATGAAAGTACCAGATTATTTTCCTTTTGTCCTGAGGAACCTATATGCACGCCAATAAGCAACAGTTAGAACCAAAAATGAAATAACTGAATCATTTAAGATTGGAAAAGAGAATATGACAAGGCTGCATATTGTCACTTTATTTATTTAACTTATATCATGATTTCATCACATGAAATGCCAGGCTGGATTAATCAAAAGACAGAATTAAGGTTGACAGGAGAAATATCAACAATATACAAACAATATTGCTCTAATGTCCTATATTAAAGAGAAATTAAGAAACCTCTTGATGAAGGTGAAAGAGGAGAGATAAAAGCTAGCTTGAAGCTTAATATCCAAAAATTTAAGAACTTGATAATTTGTCTCTTCACTTTCTGGCAAATAGAAAGAGGAATGGAAGCAGGATCAGATTTTATGTTCTTGGGCTCAAAGGTCACTGCAGAATGGTGGCTGCAGCCATGAATGAAATTTTTTAAATGCTTGCTCTTTGGAAGCAAAGTTATGACAAATATGGATGGCATGCTAAAAAGCAGAAATATCACCATGCCAACAAAAGTCTATTCAAAGTTATGGTTTTTTAGTAGCAATTTGTGGCTGTGAGAGTTGGACTACAAGGAAATCTGAGTGTGACAAAATTGACATTTTTGAATTATGGCACTGAAGAAGACTTTTCAAAGTTTTTTGGACAACAAGGAGGGCAAATCAGTCAATATTTTAAAAAATTAATTCAGAGTATTCACTGGCAGGTCAAAAATGAAAATTAAGCTTAAATATTTTGGCCCAAAAATGAACCCCAAAAAGACAACACTCATTGGAAAAGACCTTGATGTTGGGAAAGATTAAAAATAATATGAAAAGAGAATGGCAGAGGATAAGATGGATAGATAGTGTCATGAAAACAGTGAACACAACCTTGGAGAGACTTTGAAAGATAATAGAGAATTGAAGAGTCTAGAATATATGGTCCATGGGGTCACAAAGAATCAGATGTGACTAAACAATAGTAACAATAACCACAAACAATGCAGAGTTGATAGAGTTGTAAACTGTCCAACCATTCTGAAGAACAATTTAAAGAAATATGCAACATTTTTACAAACTGTATCTTTTGACCTAGCAATACCACTATTTGATCTGTATCCCAAAGAAAAAGAAAAATGACCTATATACAGAAATATATTTTTAGTAGCCCTTTTTGTAATGGCAAAGAATTTGACATTGAGGGAATACCCATCAATTAGGAAATGATTGAACAAATTGAGGTATTTGAATTTGTGACAATACTATTGTACTATAAAAAGTGATGAGGCAGGATGGTTTCAGAAAAATATGAGAAGATTTACAGGAACTGATGCAAAATAAAGTGAACAGAAGTAAAGCAAATTTGTACATAGTAACTGCATATAATAATGATCAGCTATGAAAGACTTACCCTGATTAATCAATGATCTAAGACAATCCTAAAGGATTCATGATGTAAAATTCTATCCATCTCCAGAGAGAAATTGGATGATCTCTGACTAGAGACTAAAGCATACTTTATTCACTTTTTGCTTCTTGCTTTTTTTTTTTTACAACATGACTAATATGGAAACATTTTTCAGGACTTCACATATAAGAAATACACAAACACAACATATGTATGTATGTGTATATGCATTATTTTCTTTGTTACTACCCCTTACATTCTATGATTTCATCAATTAAACATCAGGGAATTGGGGAAAGGATCAGTTTATTAAGTGTTCTCATTTCATCAAAAACACACACCTACAATAACCTAACAACTGTTATTACTATTACCACTACTACTACTGAGAAAATCAAAATAAGTAATTCGCAAGAGACAAAAGGCTTGTATCAATGATAGAATCTAAAATTACTTCAACATGATGGGACTATAGGCTACATCAAATAAAATGAAAAATAAACTTTTGAGGAGTGGTTAGAGTAGGGAATTTCCTGGTGTGGAAAACCCCTTCACTAGTAAAGACAGACAACTTGTCTGTGATTTATAGTCTTAGCAAGTTGCCTGGGGCACTAAAAAATTAAGTGACTTTTCCAGGATCACCACAGATAGCATACATCATAAATCCAGGTCTTCCTGATTCCAAATCGAGCTGTCTGTCTGCTCTGCTGCAGTGCTTCTCGAGATAAAATGTGATAAGGATTTATATAAAGTCCTACATTTGGTTTCCAAAATTGTAGCTGATATTTCTGTAGCATGTTTAATCTCTGCGGAGAGCAAAGAATACTTGGAAGTTCCCACAGCAGGAAATAAAATTGTGAGACACTGGGAAATGATGAGATCTATGCCTCAATGAATGGGTCTCAGGGTTCCTTCTTCCCCCTACTTTGTCCTTGAGAAAGCTTCCTAATAGTCATTAAGGGGGCTGTTAAAGTGAAATGATGTTTCTTTGTTTCCTTTGAGTATATGATAAAAACAATCCAGCTCACTTCCTTTATTTGCACCTTTTAGGAGAATTCAAAAGTTATCCTTCCACTTAGCTACAAACTTTATCCTGCTTTTAACTTAGGATGGGCACAATTTAGCTCTTCCTATAATGTGTCTATTTATCGGTTTTGGACAAGTATTTGGATATTTAGGGAGCCAACAACTATGTTAAAATTTATAGACTATCAAATTTATAGACAGCACCCTTTTGCCCTTTACCTCCACTCTTCCACTATCGATACAGAAGTCAAAAGGGGATGCACAGGATTGACAATTCCTTTATATATATTTTTTGTTTCAAGGATGCCCTTGACGAAAGAATTCATGATCAAGTAGTCTGCCTGTTGGTAATGAGCACACTTAATAAGCTGATCCTCAATACCAGGGATAAAAAAACAAAAATGAAAACAGCCTCTTTATTCAAAAAGCTTATATTGTATTTATATTATATATAATTTTATAAGATTTTCAGTTATACTGACTTCTTTTATACTGCCTTCTTCAGGCCTCTGACCTCAGAGTCAGAGAAATAAGGAGACAATATTTAACCAAATCATAGAAGTTCTTTCTCTGGAGAAGAAAATCTGTAGGTACAAATCTTAGGTTAAATACATCCTTTTATCTATCCCTATATTAAGCAGTAAATACTGGTTTGATTTCTAAAAATCAATTGTGAATTGAGTTGCCTGTACAAAGTAAAATAGCTCATGAGTGCCATTTATGTTATATCAGTTCAGACCATACCAATTAAACTTTCCTGTAGGAATTTTGTAAATATTGTTTAAAAACCAAATGCTCCTTAAACAGGCAACTAGCTCTGGCAATATATTTTTGGTTAATAAGGCCATGGAAACCACTCTATTCAATTGCAATATATAAAAGGTTTTCAAAACAATTATGCTATTCCTGCTCACCCTGCTATTTAATAGGAAGTTTATTATCACAAAACCTAAAGCAATCGAGATTTCCTTGCAATTTGAACCTACCTTGGCTAGTGCTCAGACAGCAAATAATTGACAGATTTGGAATTCTTTGCAGTTACAAGAAGCAACCTGAGGTAGTTTCCACAAAGAGAAAAGGGAAAGAAAGGGGAAAGGATGAGAAGAGAGCTAAAGAGTCATTTTTCTGTAGTAAATATGCTGCAGTATATCATGGCATATAGACCTGGAATGAAGCTCCACCTCTGTCTTAAACTCAAGTGAGACCCTTAACCTAATAATGCCCCAGTTAATTCCCTAAAAGCAGGTTATAGAGCTTTTGCTAATTTGCATTTGTAGTTTATGGTCTGGAATAGTCTTCTAACTTTTATTCATACTTACACATTGGGTACTGAGGAATAATTGCTATTCCCAGATTCCAGGGGTAACTTGATCCTCCCAAGATCCTACACCTATACCTCTAAGTCCCCACCTTTTGTGTTTTGTCAGCCAGAAGACATCATTAGCTCCAAGAAGAGCAGTTTACTATGATGTCATAATAAAAACATTCACTACAAAATATTTTCCACATAAACCTGAAGTATACTTTCTCATTTGTATGTGTGTGTGTGTGTGTATGTGTGTAATCAATGGGAAGTGTGGGAACAAACTTTTATTTCAGTGGTTGTTAGGAACAAGTGAAGGAAACATGTAGCCAAATCTATTCACTTTTCAGATACTGCTGTGTCTCAAGGGTCTTTCTCCCTTGTGGACTCCTTCCAAGCTCCCCACTTGGTGCAACATGTCTGCTGAGAGGATTGCTCCCTGGGTTCCCAGTTATGTGATCTATGATGTGGGGTTTGGCACCAAATGTGTTGTTTGAGGACCAAAATGATGTAGATGATGTAGACACCAGATGATGGTAGGCACCAAAAGTTGGAGTTTGCTCATGTGAAGAATTCACATTGGGCATTCTATTTGACAAAAGATAGATTTATTTGGGGGAATACAGACAAAATGATGGGATACACTAGAGACCAAAAATGGTAAATATGAAATAGAGTTGGACGAGCTTATGAAAGACAAGTTCCTGAAAGAGACATAGCACCCCAAAAGAATTAGCTAGCTGTGAGTAGGAGTAGAGTTAGGAGAGATATCACATGATATGGGAAAAGGGGAAGGGGAAAGACACCATAAGGCAGAGTGCCATGGCAAACTGACCTCAGGGTTAGAGAAATAAGGAGACAGTATTTAACCAAGGAGGGCAGCAACCTTGAGATGGCTCATAAATAGATTTTATAGTGAAAATTTAATCTCAGGATCATAACTGGAATTTCTGACAGGGCATGACAAGGTAAAGCTGCTGGAGACCTCTACAGAGGGTAGGTCTCAGGGGTTTGACATAACTTGGATTTTAGACTGGACATAGAATGGGACCATGGAGCTAAACTGTATTCTATCAGAGCTTTCTGCCTGCCTGCCTCAGGGATTATTCCTCAGCTAACCATACCTAACATTAAAGACCACATCACCAGCAATCTACTCCTTTTCATAGGCCAACTTTTGATGGCCAAGTTTGCTCTCTCCAAAGCAAGCTCTTTTCAGTGTTGCCAGGGGTCTTGCTCCTTGAAGCTACTTTTAGACTCAAATGATTGACTCTCCCTCTTCATATTATCTGATGTGTGTATGTCCTTCAACTGAGCCTCTTCCTCTCAATGGCTCTTCAAATGTTGGATGAGGTGTATCCTTTAGGAGAAGTAAGTAGCCAAGCATGAGAGACTATGGCTAATATGGGAGTAAAGGGAAAAATCCCTTTCTTCCCACTCACAAAAGTATTTCCTATTACCCTTCTTCACATGAATTTACAAATGAGTTAATATTCTAAACTGATATTGCCTTTGACTGCCACATCTTTCTCCTTGGCAAAGTACTGACTAAAAGACTTTGGAGACTCTTTGGGGCTCATTATTATAGAAATTCATTTATATTACTTAAACTTTTATATAAATTTACTGTAGTCTATATCTCTATCCTGTGTCCTGACTATTTGCTTTCTCTTTAATCAACCCAAACTGCTGAATTCTCATACTGCATCAACTCTTGGCAGGTTTAGATATTTAAAGTCTCTAAAAGCTGTGGCCAAGTTTTTACTTGGCACTGGCCAAGATCCCTTTAATTCTATTAGATAAAGGTGTTCATACCCTACAAGGGGCAACAGGATGTCAACAACTTAACACATATTGTTAACCACATTACTTTTGTTATCTACCTCCTACTTTCTGTGACCACATCAACCAAATGGAAAGGAGAAAGAAATAAAATGGCCAAGTACAATTCCCTCCTACACATTCCTAGAGAGAGCTTCCTCATTGAGAGGTACTACATTGATGAAATCACAGGTCACTTGTAGTAGGCAAGACCTGGCTCAAGTTGGACTGGTACTTAAAGTTCCAGATTGATGATATCTCCCATCCTCTGAAATTAACCCTGGAATCCCAGGTCACCTTCAGAGTTATAGGAAAGAAAAATCAGATACAATAAGAGGATTTGGGCATTCTTTTATTGTAATTTCTTCTACTAAAGTATCTCTTTTCCATTGTATCTTAGTTTCATTTCTATACATTCCTGGGTTCTTTACCATTTTCTTTCCCTCCCATTTCCCTCAGAAAAAATAATTCACCAAAAAAAAAGACAATTATAAATTTTAAAATTTGATAGACTCCCCCCCAAAAAAAACAAATGCAAAAAAGCATTGTTAATATGTTGAAAGAAAGGCCTTATTATTTTTAAATTTATTTAGGTCATTCTTATATTAAAGGTATCCCCTGTTGCCAGGTGAAAATGGCAATGTTACCTTAATTAATTTGCTCATTTGATGCAATACCAATCAAACTACCTAATGAATATTGTACATGATGAGAAAAATAATTATAAAATTCATTTGAAGGAACAAAAGGTTAAGAATCTCAAAGAAAATAATAAATGAAAGAGGAAAAGAAGGAGATCTAGCAGCACCAGATTTCAAACTACTTCAAAGCAGTAATCATCAAAATAATTTGCTACCAGTTAAAAATAGAAAAGGTAATCTAAGGAACAGATTAAGCATACATCATATAGAAACAAATGAACCTAGCTTTCATAGCTAGGGTAATAAGACCTCTCCAGCTGGCAAAAACTGCTGGAAAAACTGGAATGCAGTTTGTCAGAAAGTGATGCAAACCAATATCCCACACAGTATACCAAGATAAGCTCCTAATAAATACATGATTTAATGGGTGACACCTTAAATAGACTAGAGAAGAAAGGAAGAAATTACCCTTCAGACCTAAAGATAGGGAAAGAGTTTATGATCAAATAAAGGATAGAATTCTGATCACAGAAAATAAATTGACAATTTTGATTATATAAAATAAATAGATTATGAACAAACAAAGCTAATGCAGCTAAAATCTGAAGAAAAACAGCCAACTAATTAAAAAAAATCTTTTCATCAAGTTTCTTTGATAAAATTCTTATTTTTAAAGTACATATAAAGAAGCAAGTAAAATTTATAAGAATAAAAACTATTTACCAAGAGATAAATGATCAAAGTACATAAATTGACAATTTTTAAGGAAAAAACTTGAACAATCAATAACTATATGACAAAGTGTTTTAAACCACTAATGATTAGAAAAAAAAGGCACTGTTGGTGGTCTTGTGAATTGATCTAGCCATTCTAGAAAGCATTTTGGAACTCTGCTCAAAAGCCTACTAAAGTCTGCAATCTTTTTGATCCAGTATCAATATTAATCATATAATCCAAAGCAACAAGAGGAAAAGGACCTGTTTATGCAAAAATATTTATCACAGCTTTTTGTTTTAGCAAAAACATAGCAGTTAAGAGAATACCTATCAGTTGGGGAATAGTTAAAATAAATTATCATATATAAATGTACTAAAAGACTATTGTGCCATAAGAAATGACAAAATGAATAGCTTCAGAAAAACCTGAGAAGACTTGTTTGAACTGATGCAGAGTAAAGTGAAAAGAACTAGGAAAACAATTTATACAATCACAATATTGCATAGAAAAGCAACTTTGAAAAACCTGAGAACTCTAATCAATACAATATCAGCCACAATCCCAAAACATTGATAATAAAGATTGTTACCCACCCCTTGATAAAGAGATAATGGTGAAGATAATTATAAAGATGAAGAATAAAATATATATATTTCCCACTGTGAGAATTTGTTTTGCCTTACCATGAGGTGTTTTGTTTGGTTTTTATTTTTGTTGTTTATGAAGGTGGGTGGTAGGGTATAGGATAAGGATAGACTACAAAAAAGAAAAGAAAAGAATCTCATTGGCATTTTTAAGGAAGAGAAAATAACAATATTAACTGACATTTATGTAGAACATACTGCGTCTGACACTGTGCTAAGTGCTTTACAAATATTATCTCATTTGATCCTTACAAGAACAGAAGGTAGCCAAGAAAGAACAAACAATTAAGACAGCTCTGAAAGCTACCAGTTGAATTTATTATATAGTTGAAAAGAAAATTGTACCTAACAAAAATCTGTGATCACATCCCACTATGTATGTGGAAATGCCATATTATTTAGCATTTAAATCTTTAAAACATTTGATTAAGCAGAAAAAATTAAATGTAGACATTTTAAAATGTAAAAGAACAAGAAAATTTTGAACTGAACATCTACTCTCTCTCATGGAGAAGATGGAGAAGGGAAGGGTATACCATTATCTTTTTCTGAATCAGTCCTCTCAAAGGGTAAATAAAATTCAGTGATAATAACTCAGCCTGTCAACTCAGCCTCAAGTATGTCCAATCTGATCCCAAGTGAGTTTAAGTTGCTGAGACGGATGGAATAGTTCATCCCCAACCACAGCTTCTTGTGTCCCACTTCCATCTCTCCCACTCTTAAAGTCTCAAAACACTTCTGAAACTTATACAATTCCCAATCAAATGGAATCAAGCTCAGTCTCCTCCCAACTTTGTGCCCGTAATTACATTTTAACCTCCTTCCCCTTCCTTATCTTCTCCCTCCTTTCTTCCTCTTGCTCCTCTTCCGCCTCTTTTTATTGTTATTGTTCTTCTTTTCTTCCCTCCCTGCTGTTGTTCCTCTCCTTCTCTCTCTCTCTCTCTCTCTCTCTCTCTCTCTCTCTCTCTCTCTCTCTCTTCCTCCCCACCCCCCTCTCTGCATCTCCCTATCCTCTCTCAACCAAGGCTCCTTTAAAATGCACCAGGCACATATGCTGATCAGCAGGGAAATTTTGGTTTGATTAATTTCTGAACTGGGACAATTTTCATACTCCTTATATCTATTCGTCCCCCTCCCCAACACACACACACACACATACACACACACACACACCAGGCAACTTCATGTGCCTTCCTCCTGAAAGCTTACCATACTGGTGCCAGATAGAGTAGGCATCAGATCAACTTTAGCTCCACTGCACCTTCAGATTCCTGAAACCTCAGTCTCCCAAGTAGCTAGAATTCCAAGCTTCTTTCCTGTGAGAGGTTTTCCTCCTATTTTAAAATTGAAATAGTCTTTGGTTTTGAAAGTTTTCTTTTGCCCACAGAAATTACTCCCCACTATCCTATTATACTTCATCACTGAATGGAGGTGATTCTGAATTCTCACTAGCTAAGATAGAAAAGTGTAAGTTCTGGTGGATGTTATTAAGTTTAAGTGGTTCTGAATAGGACCCAAGAATATATCATGTCTGTCACTTGGACTTAAGTATGGAGAGGTTCATTAGCAGGATGGTCACTCAGTAAAAATTTTCAGATTAATCATGAAGATCATCTATATATGTATAAAAGTATATGTGAATCTGTATACATGGAAGGAGTGCTCAAACCAGTTTAAAAATATATTTCTGTACATTTATATCTTTATCAAAGGTAAGTATACACAATATTTAAGGGTAGCATGAAAAGAATTATCAAGCTACCAGCATTAAATGAAATGAGAGCTTCATAATCCTGCTAAATGAGGGAAAGCTTTAGGAGTCAAGTGTCTCAGTAATCGTCATGATTAATTGGGGTCCTCCAATAGATGGAGCTGACTGTATTTAGAATTTAAGTCAGTTTTGGATAAAAAGGTGAAAGGTATTCTTGCTCTCCTACTTTAATTCTAAACCTTTAGAGCAACCTTCCTATTTAGAGATATGCATAATTACTCCCCTACCCAGTTCTTTGGGGAATTGGTATTAATAATTACTTACAATAGAACTTTCAGATTAAATAGACATAAAATTAAATTTTATCTCCTCCAGCATATTTTCCTAATATACTAAGCTCCCTTTAGTCAGAGGAGTGGTTTTGTATTTATTAATTTAATCCTAAAAGCTATAAAATAGGCTAGATTTTTCTCTCCTGATTTGTTTCTTTATGTCTTGCTTGAATGAGCTGTATCAGTCACATCACATTTTATTTAGGGAAAACAAAAGAATGAGCAAAATGGAATAAATTAGCACAGGCTGTGGAATTATTTGTTGTTCTTAGTATATGAGTTATGTAAGAACTTTTAAACCCAATACTTAATAAAATTCTTCTCAACAAATGAAGATTCCATGAAAAAATAATTGTCAATTGAATTTTTTAAGGGAATATCACTGAATTACTTCCTATCATGGGTTAAAAAAAAAATTGTGCTCTGATTATGGGTATGGAAGAAGTTGGAGGACACAATTCATTCCAAGAAATGTATGGTAGGATTGTTAAGTGAATGTTCATAGAGAAGAGGAAAGCAGCAATAAGTGGGTAGTTACATGAATTCTGATCATTAGAATGGATATGTAAAAATGATAGTGTGGGAAAAGATCATTTTTCTTTTAATTTTCCATTTCAAAGAATGACAGAATAGCCCCCATAACTTTGTTAATGATCCTACATATGCTTTAATTATTACTCTCAATTGAGAAATAATCAATAGAGCATTCAGAATAGGAGAATTAAATTAATTTTGTAGAATTGGGATGACACAACTGGTAGTTTGGAAAGTAGTATCATGTTTTTACCAATTCCTTTGGTTAATTCCTTATGAAAAGGTTGAGTAAATGCCTTTAGGTTTTTACAGTTATTTGTAATAGATGTTAATTCACCTCACCTCCACTTTCCTGAAATATTTCTCCTTTTACACAATGTTTTTATGAAATATTGTGGTTGTTCAATTGTTTCAAACATGTCCCTCTTTTCATGATTCCACTTTGAGGTTTTCTTGGCATAGATAGTGGAACAGTTTATTTTCTCTTTCTCCAGCTATTTTACAGAAGAGCAACTGAGACAAACAGGGTTAAGTGACTTGTCCAGGATCACACAGCTAGTAAGTGTCTAAGGCCAGATTTGAACTCAGGAAATGAATCTTTCTGACTCTAGACATAGCACTCTATCCATTGTGACATTTACCTGCTCTTGCAAATAGACTATTAAAAATCTTTTGTACTTATTAAGTATGGCTACAGAGTCCACTAAAGTAGAGCTCACCTATTTTAAACCATATTTAGTATACTTGAAATTAGATTCACAACCAAAGCATCTAAATCCAAAGTCTGTCTTAAACAATTTCTATGTGACCATGTACAAGCCCCTAAGCCTGTCAGAGCTTCAGTTTCCTCATATTTAAGATAGGAAAAAATGCTATTTCTGCTACCTGCCTCACAAGTTAATTGGAAAGAAACTGTAAAGAGCTATTTAAATGTAAGTTTTTGTGATTAGAATTATCATATTAGCAGTATGATCATTTTTATCAACAAGTCCAACTGTTAAAATGAATGAATGAATCTTCTCATTATATTGTATCTATAGATACTTTTTTTCTATTCCTGCAATTTCATCAGTGTATGGAACTTCTGGTGAGAAAATTACTTCTACCATTTTGTTATTGCTGCCTAATCATTTTGATTATGTCCATTTCTTTGTGACCCCATTTTGGATTTTCTTGGCAAAGATACTGGAGTGGTTTGCCATTTCCATTTCCAACTCATTTTACAGATGAAGAAACAGGCAAAAAAGGTTAAGTAGCTTGCCCAGCTAGTAAGTATCTGAAGCCAGATTTGTACTCAAGTAGATGAGTCTAACTCTAGGACTGGTACTCTATCCACAGCACCACCTAGCTGCCCACCTCTACCAATGCAGATCAGTAATTGTTTTACAGCATACAGTCTCAGAGAGTTGCCTAAAAGGTTAGGTGATTCAAATAGCCAATATATATCGAGACAGAATTTAAACTCAGCTTTTCTGACTCAGAGATCCATTCTCTATCCCTTATTCCCGTACTTCCTTCATTATCCACAGACACAACTTTAATCAAATACCATCATAGAATCTTAGGGACTTATGATCAAAATATTAAAACTAAAAGGAGGTTTAGAGATCATATAAGCCAATTCTCTCATTTTACAAATTAGGAAAATAAGGCCCAGAAAGTGAAAGTTATGTTCCCCAGTGTTACAGAACAAGGGAACTGGCAGCACCCATGTCTGATAACCCTAAATTTGATGTTGTTATAGTAGAAGATATACAAATTCAAGAGAAGATTGCTTGGTAATTCCTGATTTGTGTTTAAGAGCTCAGAATGTGCAAAAGCAGCCAGTACAATCCAATTTATCTTCTGGGGTGATATCCTTAAAGAAAATAAGTTCCATTCTGTTTTCATCACTGGAAGCACAAATTGACATTTTTAACCTGATATTTTCTCCACTATTTAGGTGATCAGTTCTGGAGATGGGAGGGTGGAGGTTAGGTAGGTTCACAGAATGTGGGGTTTGTGAAACAGGCATGCCACCAGGACAGTTTGCCAGTGGTATACATTCCTGGAGAGGGAAAAAAACTGAGACTTCTCACTCTACAGAGAGGAGTGCCACACAGTAAAAGATGCCATTTCAAGATGAAATTTGAAAGAGACTGATCCAAGATGATGGAGTGAGAAAGTTGAATGAAGCCAGGACCTTAAACACCTTAAACATTCATAAAAGGAAGGAAGGAAGGGAGAGAGAGAGAGAGAGAGAGAAAGAAAAGGAGAAGGAGGAGGAGGAGAAGGAGGAAGAAAAGGAGGAGGAGGAGGAGTAAAGGAGGGAGGAAGGAAGAAAAGAGTTTTACTCCTGACCAATTCCAGAGTAGTTTTACTCACAGAGGTTGTTGTTTCTCCTTTGTTCGGGAAAAGGACCATGACATAAGGGAGGTGAAGCCATGACATGCAATGAATTTGACTTCCTCCCTAAGAGATTGCTCTCAAGCTCACCAACTTACAATATCTCCTGCATATCAATCTATATGCAGGTCAATGTAATTACTAACTGTGTGACACTGAGCCAAGTCACAACCTCTGTCTCAGTTTCCTCAACTGTAAAAAGGAGATAATAGTAGCACCTGCTTCCCGAAGTTGTTGTGAGGGTCAAATGAAAAAATATCCGTTAATCATTTCTTAGCACTAGGCCTGGCACATAGAACACACTTTAAAAGCGCTTGTTTCCTTCCTTCCAGTATGGTGCTTATGTAAGGACTATTAAGTGCTTGTTCACACATCTATCCCAGATCCCCAAAGAACTTTCTTGTTCAAAACATCTTTGTGCTTCTTGTCTTTCTGCTTCTGCTCTTCTTCTATCATATCTGTTCAAGCAAAATCAGTGACATCATAGTTTTTAACAAATTTTCAGTACTAACTATTGTTTTTTTTTTAATCCTCTGATTTTAAAGAGTTGTTGACTGTAACCAAGTCAGTGCTACTGTCTTCTCAGAACTCGGGATCAACATTGTTGAAATACAATGTAACCTACAGTGTTGACAGAAGTTCTACAAAACTGACATTCTCGATTCAAAGTTTCATCATCAGTTGAAAGATTTAAAATATTTTCCTCTAGCTTATCTAACACTTTCATCAGTCTCTCTTTATGTTCTTCCAGGGTCTTATCAAAGACAATGATGTCATCCAGGTACATCCAAATTTGCAGGTAATTCATATCATCAATGACATTCTCCATTACTTTCTCCATCTTTGAAAGGTGGAGGGTCTCTTAAGGCACATGTTCAAACTAGTAAAACTCCAGCTATATAGATGAAAGCAGTCTTTATTTTCCTCTACTATAAGAAATTAATCATAGTCACTATGCAAATACAACACAGAAAACCACTGACTGCCTAATAGACAAGTCAGGCCCGCTTTAACCTTTGGCATGGTGTATCGGTTCCCTTTGATTTTTTTGTTCAAAGTGTTGCCTGTACTACCCATTCTCATGTTTGAGAGGAGGAAAGTCAGACAGTACCTGTCATTCTGTAAGTTGGACTTTTCTGTTAAAAGAGGCTTGTGGCTGATTGAACAAATCAGAATTTCCCTGCTGTTTATATATGTGAGGTACTTGGAAGTTCTACTAAAGGGAACTGATTGTCAATGAAAGGATGTAACATTTTTCTTAGCACTCTGTTAAAAGTGGGCATGAGTGAAAAGAGCCTGTCATTGCTTCATCATCTTGTATAGTAGAAGAGAAACAGCTTTGCCCAGGAGAGTATTATAGACTAAAAGGAAGCAGCTGGAGGAAAAAATGGCTTTGTGTAATGTAGATTTTTCCTAAAGGGACAAAGGACATCAAGGCCTGACATTCAGAATTATTCATTACAATAGGTTTCCTCATTTCCTCATTCATTCTTGATTTGTGAAAAAACCTATTTATATTCTACAAGTGTGGACTCACTCTTTCTCATGAACTCTGTGCACATTAAGAAGTATAATCTATGAGTTTATGAGTGTATTGTTATGCTTTGATTATTTGTAATTTTGTCTATTGTCTAGCAGTTTTGAATTATGATATTATGACTTCCTCTCAATAAATGGTTTCTATTCAAAAGTTTGTTTGTCCTTTTAATTGACTTGTGTCCATGGGAAGCACTGATGGGGGTTCAGGAGCTACTATTTTGAGTTTAAATATATAGTTTCTTCCACCTAGAATCTTAAGAGAGTAGTGTGTTGTAGAAGTATAGATAACCCCCTGAAGAATCACTTCTAAACTTCTGGAGTAAGTGTAGGTATGGTGAGCAAATCAGGAAGAAAGAATAGGGGAGCAGCATCAGCAGCACACTTGTATTTGATGCAACAGAAGAGAGAAATAGATTGAACAATCTGTATAAAAACAGAAACACATGTTCTCTTTGTTGACCTGTAGTTTGGTTCAATTATTCTAGAAAGCAATTTGGAATTATATTTGAAAAGTCATTAAGCTACTTATACTCTGAAACCTAGCCACCCTGTTATTGGGTGTAAACTTTAAGAAGGTTAGGGGGGAAAACACAAAAAACACAAACACAAAGTTTTATATATATATATATATATATATATATATATATATATATATATATATATTTACAGATATATTTTCTTTTACATACATTTTTGGCTGCATGGGAAATAGCTGAATAAACATATGAATACTGCGGAATTTTATTGCAATGCAAGAAATGATAAATATTAGAAGCTCAGAGAAACATTGCAGAGTCATATGCAGGGAGAAGAAAGTAGAACTAGAACATTATGCACAATGACTTCCACAACACCCATGAAAACATTAACAGGACACCTAAAATCAGATTAAAAGCTATACATCTGTTGTTCTCCCTGGATGCAACTCCATGGAACAAGCTGCAATCTCTTCTCACTGGATACCTCCCAGGGGGTCTCTTCTTCCCCCTGTTTTCTGTCTCCTGTTGTGTGTTGTCTTTCCCCATTAAACTGTAAGTTCTGTGAGGGCAAAGACAGTATATCTTTTATATTCCTAGTGCTTAGTGCATGTTGTGTACATTTCTATCATGTTTAACTTTTCATAACTCCAATTGGGATCTTATTGGAAAAATATTGGAGTGATTTGCCATTTCCTTCTCCACTTCATTTTACAGATAAGGAAACCAAGACAAACTAGATATGGTTGGTGACTTGCACAGGATCACACAACTATTAAGTGTCTGAGACTAGATATGAACCCATAAATATGACCTCTGTCCCAATATTCTATCTACCACACTTACTTACGTCTGGTACAATTTAGGTGCCTAATAGATGCTAAGTGAATTTTTATTGATTATTACACTGGTTTTTAAAGACAAATGAAGCAACTCTCCTTCCTCATGCTAGACATATAGAGAACCACAAGTACCAAATGCAGGCACTGGCAAACAAGTTTTATATATTGGTTAGCTTTATTTAATTTTTTCTTCATGACAAGAAAGGGTTTTATGGTGCAGGGTGAGGGACTGAGGAGGTTGGAGAAGATAATGAGAAATGACTGCAGCATTAAAAAAGCAAAAGCATCCATAAAACTTTAAATAATAAAAATTTAATAATAACAATAAACCTGTGTAAAAATCAGTGTGTTTTATGAAGGATTTATATAAAGACTTTTACTAGCATATTTCTAGCATTACTGTTAAGAGTGATATTCTCAACTTATCTTGGTATTATAGGTTTATGAACTAAAAAATCAAATGTCTGCTGGAGCCAGCAGGAACTAGATCAAGATAGCTGATTGTCAAATTTTTATTATAATCATTTGTAACTCATAAAATGACAGGTATCATAAATCAGAGCTTGATTTGTTCCTTTGTTGATTTCCTAGACTTAAGAAAGTGATAGAGAAAAGGTTGACAAGATTTATTAAATTTAAAAGTGGGTGCTGAATACTTTTGGGAGAATGGGGAAAACCAATTGTTAAATATTTATCAGCATACTCCTTCTTATTATCCATTTACTAGTTAGTGTTTCTTGTCTTTCCCTCTTAAGCAAAATTTTGTGCTTATTTTTTTTTCAGGGTGGGAGAAGGAGGCAGCTAAACTTGTCAAGATTGCCCTACTGATTATCACTGAAAAGGTCCATTGTTCTCTGTAACTTAAAATGACTTTGTGATTCCCAGATGAATTTTTTTTTTGCCCTGACAAACCATGAAATAAATTTTTGAAGTTGTTGTTCAGCTGTTCAGCCATATCTGACTCTTTGTGAATCCATGGACTCTGTCCTGCACTATCTCCTGAAATCTGTCCAAGACCATGGTCATTGCTTCTCTAACACCATCTATCCTTTTTATTCTTTGATGTTCCTTTCTCCTTTCGCTTTCAGTCTTCCCAAAGGTCTTTTCTAATAAATCCTATCTTCTCATTTTGTGGTCAAAGTATTTAAGCTTTAGTTTCAGTATTTAGCCTTCCAGTGAACACACTGAATTAATTTCTTTAAATATTGACTTATTTGATCTCCTTGCAGTCCAAAGGATTTTCAAAGTCTTCTCCAGGCCCACAATTTGAACGCATTGATTCTGCTGCACTCAGCTTTCCTTATACTCCAACATTTATAACTGCTACTGGAAAAACCATAGCTTTAACTAATCTGGCCTTTTGTCAGCAAGATGATATCTCTGCTTTGTAGTATGCTGTTTAGATACGCCATCATTTTCCTTCCAAGAAGCAAGCATTTTGTGTAATATCATGTTATCACTCACTATCTTTGAGTCCAAGAATAACAAATATGACAGTGCTTTCATTTCTTCTCCCCCATTTGACCAGGAAGTGGTAGGACCAGTTGTCAAGATCTTAGTTTTTTTGGATGTTAAACTTCAAGCCAGCTTTCACATTCTTCTCTTTCATCCTTACCAGGAGGCTTAAGTCTTCCTCTTTCTACCTTCTTTCAACTCTCATCAAAAGATTTCATAATTCTTCTTCACTTTCTGCCATCATATTATCTGTGTATCTGAGGTTATTGATATTTCTCCCAGCAACTGGGGCCTTAATTATGGGTCCAGTTTGGTATTTTGCATGTTGTAATCTGGATATAAGTTAAAGAAATAAGGTGGAAAAGGGCAGCCTTGTCATAGTTCTTTCCCAATCTTAAACCAATCGATTATTCCATGTTTCATTCTAATTCTTGCTTTTTACTCATATGCAGGTTTCTCAAGAGACAAGATGATCTGGTATTCTTATCTCTTTAAGGATTTGCCACATTTTTTGTGATCTACACAGTCAAAGGCTTTAGTGTACTCAATGAAGCAGAAATAGATGGGAGGGGGTGTTTCTGGAACTTCCTTGCTTTCTCCATGATACAGCAAAAGTTGGCAATATGTTTTATAATTCCTTTGCCTCTCCAAAAACCATACTGTACTTTTGATAATTTTTAGTTCACATAATGCTGAAGCTTGCTTGCAGAACCTTAAGTATAACATTGCTGGCATGTGAAGTAAGTGCAATTATTCAATAATTTGAAATTTCTTTGACATTACCTTCTTTAGGATTGAGTCATAAACTGATCTTTTCCAATCTATTGAAGACTATTGAATTTTCCAAATGCTAGCAGCAGCATCTTTTAGGATTTTAAATAGTTCAGCTAGAATTCTGTCACTTCATTGCAAGTCTTATTGTCAGCAATGCTTCATAAGCCCACTTAATTTCATTCTCCAGAATGTTTGTCTCTAGATAACCATCATTGTGGTTATTGGTGATGTTAAGGTCATTGATACTAAGTTTTCTGGTATAATCTTATTATTTTTTCTTAGCCTCTTCTATTTCTATTAAGTCCCCACCATTTTTGTCTTTTATCATTCCTATTTTTGCATGAAACTTTCTTTTGATATCTCTAATTTTCTTGAAAAGATCTTGTCTTTCCCATTCTATTGTTTTCTTCTATTTCTTTGCATTGCTCATTTAAGAAAACTTTTTTCTCTCATTGCTATTCTCTGGAATTCTGCATTCATTTGGTTATACCTTTTCCTTTCTCCTTTAATTTTGTCCTCAGCTATTTGTAAAGCCTCACCAGTCATTTTGCTTTTTTGCTCTTCTTCTTTGTAATATTTTTGTTGCTGTCTCTTATACAATATTGTGAACTGCTATCATAGTTCTTAAGGCATTCTCCCAAATCTAATCCTTTAAATATCTTCATCTCTTTCACTTCCTCTTTATAAGAGATGTTATTTAAGTTATATCTATATAACCAAAAATTGACTGGAAATTAAATAATCTAATCCTAAAGAATGAATGAGTGAAACAACAAATCATAGATACAATCAGTAACTTCATTCAAGAGAATGACAATAATGAGACAACATACCAAAATCTGTGGGATGCAGCCAAAGCAGTTATTAGGAAAATTTTATATCTCTAGATGCTTACTTGCATAAACTAGAGGAAGAGAAGATCAATGAATTGGTTACACCTAAAAATCTAGCAAAAAAACCAAATTAAAAACCCTCAATTAAATACCAAATTTAAAATTCTGAAAATAAAAAGGGAGATTAATAAAATTGAAAGTAAGAAAACTATTGAATTAATAAATAAAACTGAGGGGCAACAAATAAAATTGTGGGGCTGGAGAAGACTGTTTTATATTTTAAAAAAACAACAACAAAATATATAAACCTTTAGTTAATTTGATTACAAAAAGGAAAGAAGAAAATCAAATTGTTAATCTCATAAATGAAAAGGGAGAACTTTCCATCAATGAAGAGAAAATTAGAGCAATAATTAGAAGTTATTTTACCTAATTATATGTCAATAAATTTGATAATCTAAATTAAATGAAGGAATATCTACAAAAATATAGATTCCCCAGGTTAATAGAAAAGGAAATAAATTACTTAAATAGCCCCATTTTAGAAAAAGAAATAGAATAAGCTATAAATTCACTCCCTAAGAAAAAATCTCCAGGACCAAATGGATTTATATGTGAATTCTACCAAACATTTAAAGAACAATTAATTCCAATACTATATATAAACTATTTGAAAAAATAGGGAAAGAAAGATTTCTACCAAATTTCTTTTGTGACACAGATAAGTACTGATACCTAAACCAGGTAGGGTGAAAACAGAAAAAGAAAATTGTAAACCAATTTCCCTAATGAATATTGATGCAAAAATCTTAAATAAAATATTAGCAAAGGGATTACAGAAAATAATCCCCAGGATAATACACCATGACCAAGTAAGATTTGTACCAAGAATGAAGGGCTGGTTCAATATTAGAAAAACTATTAGCATAATTGAATAACAAAAATCATATGATTATCTCAATAGATGCAGAAAGAGAATTTGACAAAATACAACACCCATTCTTATTTAAAAAAAAAATCACTTGAGAGTATAGGAATAAATGGATTTTGTTCTGACTAGCTCTCTGGAGGTCCTCCAAATGGGCCTTGGTTTCAGCAGAATAGTCACTACAAAAATAGTCAGAAATAAAGTCCAAAGTCTTTATTATCTGTCTCCTTTACCTGGGGCCAGACTAGCTTTCTGGGGTCCTTCAGATGAATCTTGGTCTTAGTGGAGAAGTAAAGGAGACAGAATAGCCACCACGAGGGTCTTTGTCTTCAAGTCTGTTCTCAAGTCTATGTCTATTTCTAAGTTTGAGAGCTTGAGCACCATCTTCCAGTCCTCTATGTTCTCTATCTATCTCCCAATCTGTCTCTTTCCCAGATATCTTAGCTCTTATATACTCCATTATAAATACATCATCATGGGTGTCAATCTTGTAGAATGGATGTCAACTTGTAGAACGATATTAAATCCATGTAAACTAGAGAATCATTATTTTAATTCCACCGAGTTAACACCTTGTTGTAAGATTACTTGTTTCAAGTGCACTTGGCCCTCTGCAGACTTTTCCTTAAAATGATCAGTAGCATCTATTTAAAACTATCAGCAAGCATCATATATAATGGGGACAAACTAGAATCATTCCCAATAAAATCAGGGATGAAATAAGGTTGCCCACTATCAACATTACTATTCAATATTATATTAGAAATGTTAGCTTTGACAATAAGAGAAAAAAAGATTAAAGGAATTAGAGTAGGTAATGAGGAAACCAAATTATTACTCTTTGCAGATGATGTGATGGTATTCTTAGAGAACCCTAGAGAATCAAATAAAAAGCTACTAGAAATAATAGAAACAACTTTAGCAAAGTTGCAAGATACAAAATAAGTCCATATAAATCATCAACATTTTAATATATTACCAACAAAGTCCAATCACAAGAGATACAAAGAGAAATTCCACTCAGAATAACTGCCGATAGTATAAAACATTTGGGAATCTATCTGCCATGGGAAAGTCAGGAACTATATGACCACAACAATGAAACATTTTTCACACAAATAAAGTCAGATCTAATCAGCTGGGAAAATATCAAGTATTCATGGGTAGGCTTAATGAATATAATAAAAATGTCAATTATGCCTAAATTAATCAACTTATTTAGTGCCATATCAATCAAATCCCACAAAATTGTTTTACAGAACTGGAAAAAATAATAACAAAGTTCATCTGAAAGAACAAAAGGTAAAGAATTTCAAGGGAATTAATAAAAAAAATGACAGTGAAGGTGATCTAGCTGTGCCAGACCTAAAACTATATTATAAAGCAGCATTCATCAAAACCATTTGGCACTGGCTTAAGAAATAGAGTAGTAGATCAGTGAAATAGGTTAGGTTCCCAGGACAAAATAGTCAATAACTATAGCCATCTAGTGTTTTTTACAAACCCAAAGATCCCAGTTTTAAGGATAAGAAATCACTATTTGACAAAAACTTCTGGGAAAATTGGAAAGTAGTATGGCAGAAAGTAGACATTGACCTCCACCTAACAACATATACCAAGATAAGGTCAACATGGGTTCATGACTTAGACATAAAGAATGATATTATAAGCAAATTAGAAGAACATAGAATAGTTTACCTCTCAAATCTCTGGAGAAGGAAGGAATTTGTGGCCAAAGAACTGGAGCTCATTACTGAACACAAAATAGATGATTTTGATTATATTAAGTTAAAAAGTTTTTGTACAAACAAAACTAATGCAGACAAGATTATAAGGGAAGCAATAAGTTGGGAAAACATTTTTACATTTAAGGATTCTGATAAAGGGCTCATTTCTAAAATATAGAGAGAATTAACTCAAATATTTATAAAAATTCAAGTCATTCTCTATGTGATAAATAGTCAAAGGAAATGAACAATTTTCAGATGAAGAAATTAAAACCATTTCTAGTCATATGAAAAGGTGCTCTATTGATCAGAGAATGCAAATTAAGACAACTCTTGACACACCTCTCAGATTGGCTAAAATGACAGGAAAAGATAATAATAAATGTGGAGGTGGGGAGGATGTGGGAAAACTGGGACACTAATACATTGTTGGAATTATGAACAGATCCAGCCATTCTAGTGAGCAATTTGGAACTATGCTCAAAAAAATATCAAACGGTGCATACCCTTTAACCCAGAGTCTTTCTACTGGGTTTATATCCCAAAGAGATCTTAAAGGAGGGAAAAGGATCCTAATGTGCAAAATGTTTGTGGCAGCCATTTTTGTAGTGGTAAGAACCTGGAAACTAAGTGATTGCCCGTCAGTTGGAGACTGACTGGATACATTATGGTATATAAATATTATGGAATATTATTGTTTTCTAAGAAAAGATAGGATGATTCAAAAAATTGTCTGTTCATTTCCTTTGACCATTTATCATTTGGAGAGACTTACATGAACTGATGCTAAGTGAAATGAGCAGAACCAGGAGATCATTATACACGGCAACAACAAGATTATAGAATGATCAATTCTGATGGACATGACTCTTTCCAGCAGTAAGATGTTTGAGACCAGTTCCAATGATCTTGTGATGAAGAGAACCATCTTTACCCAGAGAGAGGATTGTGGAAACTGAGTGTGAACCACAACAGAGCATTTTCACTCTTTAAAAAAAGTTGTATCTATACGGTCTGATGTTTTCCCCTCCTTTATTCAATGTAAGTCTGAATTCTGCAATCAGAAGCTCATGATCCATCACAGTCATCTCCAGTTCTTGATTTAACAGGCTAATAATTATATAATCAATCTGATTTTGATGTTGACCATCTGGTAATGTCCACATGTATAATTAACTTTTGAAATATTCAAAAAATGTTTGCTATGAAGGATGAGTTATCTTAACAAAATCCTATTAGTCTCTGCCATGCTTCATTTTATACTCCAATGGCAAACTTACCTGCTATTTCAATTTTAATTTTATTTTAATAATATTTTCCCCAATTACATGTAAAGACAATTATAATATTCATTTTTTAAAAATTTGAGCTCCAAAACTCCCTCCCACTCTGCCATCCCCCTTCTCTAAAATGGTTTTTAAGATATATAGATTATACACAAGAAATCACATAGTACTTTTCATCATGAGTTCTTTGGACTGGTAATTTGGTTTCTTTCTTTCTTTTTTAAATCAAATTAGCCATTTATTTATTTATTTTATTGATTTTTCCATAAAACTGACTCAATTTTAATTATTAGTTCAATGGCTTTCTTACTTTTAGTTTTATTAATCTAACTTTATATTTTAAGGCTTTCTAAGTTGGTGTTTAATTGGGCTTTTAATTTGTTCTTTTTCTAGCTTTTTTAGTTGCATGTCCAATTCATTGATCTGCTTTTTTCTATTTTATTGATGTAAGCATTTTATATAGATATAAATATACACATACATACATATATATACCTGTTTGACCCACTTATTCTTTAGGTTTAGATTATTTAGTTTCAAATTAATTTTCAACCTCTCTTTCCATAGCCCTTTATTAAATGTTAATTTTATTGAATCATGCTCTGAAAAGGATGCATTTAGTATTTCTATTTGCATTTGACTGTGACTACTTAATATGTAGGAAATATATATATTCCTTTTTATCCCCATTCAATTTTCTCCAGAGATCTCTTATATATAACTTTTCCAAAAATTTATTCACCTTCTTAATATCTTTCTTGTTTATTTTATGGTTATTTATCTAGTTCTAAGAGAGAAAAGTTGTTTTCCCCTTCCAGTATAGTGTTTCTGTCTATTTCCTCCTGTAACTCATTTAATTTCTCCCATAGAAATACACATTTGGTGCATATATATTTAGTGTTGATATTACTTCATTGTCCATGGTATCTTTTAGCAAGATATAATTTTTTCTCTTTTAATTAGATCAAATTTTGCTTTGGTTTTCTTTGAATTCATGATTATTACTATCCCTGCCCTTTTTTTCTTTTACTTCATCTAAAGCAAAATATATTATACTAGAGCCTTTTTATCTTTATTCTGGGTATGTCCTTTTGTTTCAGATATGTTTCTTGTAAACATCATATTATAGGATTCTGCTTTTATGGAGGAGTTCATTCCATTCACATTCATAGCTTTGTTTACTAACTATGTAGTTCCCTTCATCCCATGTATCTTCTGTTTGTACCTTTTTCATCATTTTCTTTTGCCTTATCCCTTCTCACCACTATTTTGTTTCTGACCACCCCCCCCTCAGTTTGCCCTTCTTTTGTCAGTCCTCCTGCTTTTCTTGATTCCTCCTCTCTTACTTCCTTACATGTAAGCTAGATTTCTAAACCCAACTAAGTGTGTTATGTTTGTCCCTTCTGAGCCAAATCTGATGAGAATAATATTCAAGCAATGATCACCAGCCTCCTTTCCCTCCATTTTATCAGATTCCTGTGATATATTTTACTCCATTCTGTCACTCCCTCCTCTCTTCTTTCATCTTGCTAAATGATCTTCAGAATCTTCCTAAAGCAATTCAAATGAATTCAGTTTTCTGTCATGATGCCAGTATACATCCAGGCTTCACAGGCATACAACAGTGAGATCTGCACAACAGCTCTGTAAACTTTCAGTTTAGTGGTCAGTTTAATATCTCTCCTCTCCCACACTTTCCTTGGGAGTCTCCCAAACACTGAGCTAGCTCTGGCAATGCATGTGTCAATCTCATTAGCAATGTGGACATCCCTGGAAAGTATACTGCCTAAGTAAGAGAAGTTATCCACAACATTCAAAGATTCTCTCTTTGTTGTAACTGATGGTTCCACACCACATGGTGTGGTGCTGACTGATGAAGGACTTGTGCTTTCTTGGAGTTAATTGTTAAGCCAAAATTAGCACAAGCAGCAGGGAATTGATCCATATTTTGCTGCATCTCAGCTTCAGAGGCTGCACTGAGTGCACAATCATGCACAAACAAAAAATCAAGCACCAACACTCCCTCCACTCTAGTTT